>NC_091552.1:45408889-45411389 GCF_042767895.1 Penaeus vannamei
CTTCCTCTCTCTCCTCCTCCTCCTCCTCTCTCTCTTGCTCCTCTTCCCCTCCCTCTCTCTCCTACTCCTCCTCCGCCTCTCTCTCGTCCTCACTCTCCTCTTCATCTTCCTCTCTCCTTCCTCCCTCTCCTCTTCTCTCTCCTCCTACTCCTGCTCCTCCTTTCCTCCTTCTCCTTTCAGTTTCTCTCTCCTCTTTCATTCTTCTTTCATCTTACTTTCCCTCTCTTATACGTCTTTCATTTTTTCTCCTCTGTGTCCCTGTCCCCTCTTTCTTTTCGCTCTCCTCCTCTCTTTCTCTCCCTCTTTCTTCTCTAGGTCTCTTCCTACCGCCCCCCCTCTTCTCTCTCTCTCTCTTCTCTCTCTCTCTCTCTCTCTCTCTCTCTCTCTCTCTCTCTCTCTCTCTCTCTCTCTCTCTCTCTCTCTCTCTCTCTCTCTCTTTCTTTTTCTCTATTTTTTTCAGTCCTTCCCCTCTCATCTCCCCTTTTTTCTCCTTTCTTCCTACTCTTCCTCCCCCTCTCTCTTCCCTACTGCTTCCTCCCTCTCTTCGTCTCTTCCTTTCCTCCTCCCTCTCCTCTTCCCTTACTCCTTTCTTCTCCCTCTACCCCCTTTCCTTTATTTCTCCTCTCTCTCCTTTCTCCCCCTTTCTTCCTCCTCCTTCTTTCTCTCTTCTCTCCTCTCCTCCTCTCGCCCACCTCCTTCTTTCTCCCCCTCTCCTCTTCTTCCTTCTCCTTTCTTCCTCTCCTCTCCTCCTCCTCCTCCATCTCTCTTTCCTCTTCTTCCTTTCTTCTCCCTCCTCTTTCTCCTCATCTCCACTCTCTTCCTCCTCCCCTCCTCTCCTTCCTTCCCTTCCTCCCTTCTTCCTCTCTCCTCCTCCTCTTCTTCTTCCTTCCCCTTCCTTCTCCCTCCTTCTCTCCTTTCTCCTTCCTATCCTCCTTTCTTCCCCTTTCCTCCTCTCTCTTTCCTCTTCTTCCTTACTCCCCTCACCTACTTCTCCCTCTCCTCCTCCTCTCCTTTCTTCCTCTGCTTCCTTCTCCCCTCTCCTTCCTCCCCTCACCTCCTTCTCCTCCTCTCCCTTCCTCCTCCTTCTCCTTTCTCCCTCCTCCCTTCCTCTCCTTTCTCCCCTTCCTCCTCTCTCCTCCCTCCTCCTCTCTCTTTCTTCTTCCTCTCTCTTCCTTCTCCCACTCACTCCTTCTTCCTCCTCCTCTCCATCTCCTTCTCTTCTCTCCTTCCTCTCCTTCCTTTTCCTCCTCCTCTCCTTTCTTCCTCTGCTTCCTTCTCCCTCTCCCTCTCCTCCTCCTCCTCCTCCTTTCTTCCTTTCTTTTCTTTCTTTTTCAAAGTTTTTCTTTTCTCCCCTCCCCCTCCTCCTCCTCTCCTTTCTTCCTTCTCCCCCTCTCCCTCTCCTCGTCCTCCTCCTCTCCTTTCTTCCTCTGCTTCCTTCTCCCTCTCCGCGTCCAGGTAGGGGCCCGAGCGGCGGCGGCGGCGGCGAGGGAATTCATAAGCAGGAGGAACATCAAAGACGCGCCGACGCAGCCAGCCTATAAACAACGATTCTCCGCCGCTCGCCCGACACAGGATCGGATCCCTTTTCTCATCGTTTCGCTCTCTCCCGCCGATGCTTCGCTCGTATCAAGGGAGGATCCGATAGCATCTATAGCGGCTTCGACTCCAGATCCTTTTGTGTGAGCCGACGTTGTGTTCCTCTATTCTTTTTTTCTTTTTTTTTTCTTTCTTTCTCTATCTTCTTGTTTTTTTGTGTGTGTGTTTTTTTTCTTCTTCTCTCTATCAGGTTAGTGCAAAATTATAGATTTGCGAAGGCTTGATCAAGCGAGAGCGACAAAAATTGGTGGCGAGCTGTTTCTCTCTCTCTCTCTCTCTCTCTCTCTCTCTCTCTCTCTCTCTCTCTCTCTCTTCGATTTTGCCAACGAACGAGATTTGAAAACGAGAAAAAAAGGAAAACGAAAGGACAAAAGATAACGAGAATGAAGGAACAAAAGGAAACGAGGGAATCTGAGAACTGGGAAGTATATATATGAGAAGGAAGAACACGGGTGTAAGAAAACGAACAAGAGAATAAGAGGAAGAACAGAACAGAAAAAAATAACGCGCTGGAAGAAGAAAAACAAGATAACACAATAACAAGAAAGTAAAGTCACCAGAACAAATGAGAAATGCAGACAATCAAACAAATACCACCCCCCCCCAAAAAAAATAATAATAATAATGATAATAATAATATTTATAATGAATAGATAAATAGAATTAAAAAAAAAAAAAAACGGTGAAAAAACAAGCCAACCAGACCGAGAGAACGAGTGAAAAATAACAAACGAGCGAACGAGTGAACGGAAGAACGAGAAAACGACTAAACGACTCAATCACATCCTAGGAACGAGCGAACTAGAGAACGAGCGAGAAAACGACACAACTACATCCCGAGAACGAGCGAACGAGAGAACGACACAACCACATCCCGACAACGAGCGAACGAGAGAACGACACA
>NC_091552.1:45413889-45421389 GCF_042767895.1 Penaeus vannamei
GGTCTTTTGTGACTGCCCCAAACTAGCCACACCAACCAGTGAAAATGAATGACTGGCATGGATCTAAAGGTTTTCCATTTTCTTGATTAATTCGTTTCATTCCTTCGATAATAATGGGCGATTATAGGAAATGCGATGATAACACTGATAATCGTATTCATGAAACAATTTCACAAATGAAAATAATGTTAATTCTAACGGTAATGCTGATGCTAATGATACTGATAATAAGATATTGTTTCGGTTAACATCAGCATTACTATTATCATTATTGACATTGCCATGTTATTATCAATATTGTTATAATCTTTATCTTATAACTATTAGCATTACTATCGTTATTATTACTATTACTATTGTTTGTCTTTTATTATTATCATTATCACTATCATCACCATCCTTATCATTATCTTCATTATTATTCTTATTATCATTATTATTTGTATTTTTTTATTATTTACTTATTTATTTATTTTTTACATCCTGTTTGTTTCATTTCTGGTGCCAAGTTCCTACTATGTACCAATCACGACTATGTTCTGCAGTTCTTCCAGTTTGATATATCCTGGGATTTGATCAAATGTCTATTCCTTTTTTGAACAAGACCGATAAATCCTATAATTTTTAGTATTGTTGTAGTTTTTATGCTCCACATTCCCTCTATTTTATTTTCCTTTTATATTTTGTGAGCTTCTGTTTCATTTCCAAACCGGTGTCCTTTTTAGATGGTCATGGTAGTAAGGCGACAGGTTCTCTCTACTTGAAGCGACCGAGGTATGTGATTGTGGTGGGAATGTATAGCGCTCTCTCTCTCTCTCTCTCTCTCTCTCTCTATCTATCTATCTCTCCCCCCCCCTCTCTCTCTCTCTCTCTCTCTCTCTCTCTCTCTCTCTCTCTCTCTCTCTCTCTCTCTCTCTCTCAATCTCTCTCTCACACACACACACACACACACACACACACACACACACACACACACACACACACACACACACACACACACACACACACACACACACACACACACACACATTATTTAATATTTGATCGATTTTCCTTCATATCCTTATCTGTTGGAATTAGCTTGTCCCACAGATTGGTCTTTACGTCGTTTTCTGTTGTTGGTTCATGTTTATGTTACTTTTTCTTTCCCTTCGATGTCAGAGTGTTTTCATATCAGTTAGTGTGAATACATGTTGCTGTCTCTTTGTGTTTTATTTCTGTTTTGGATAATATTGGACATGCCCGTGACTAAGTGGTCTATGGTCTCTTGCTCTTGGTTGTAAATTCTCCATGTTGAGCCAATCCCATATTCCAAGACCTGTAATAACTGGTCTCGGTACATAGGCATTTGAACAGCAATGATAAACCCACTTTAGACGAGATGTTTATTAGCCAATTGTCTGGTCTTCGTCTACGTCATCTACCCCATCTTCTCTGTTTCTGAATCTTGTCCATAGAAGGGTTTACATGGAAGGGTTTATATTGGCGATTGTCCTTGTGGTGTTCTGCGGCTTCTAGTTCAGCATTCTGTTTTGCCCTTCTAGTATGGGTGGTTTTCAACTCTCATATTTCGAGTTTATTTGATTAGTAGTATCATTATTGTTGTTATCATTATCATTATGATTGCTATTTTCATTATCATTATAATTGTTATTGTTATCATCATTGTTATTATTATAATTATTATTATTATTATTATTATTATTATTATTATTATTATTATTATTATAATTATTATTATTGTTGTTGTTGTTGTTGTTATTATTATCATCATCATCATCATCATTGCTATTATTATCATTATTATCTTTACTATTGTTATCGTTATTGTTATTATCATTATTGTTGCTGTTATTGTTATTATTGTTGTATTTTTTAATTATTACTCTTAATATTATTATTATTGTTATTTATTATCATTAATATTATCATTACTACTATTATTATCATTCTTACTATTAAAATCGTTATCATTATCGCTATTATTGCTAGTAGTAGTTTTATATTGCTATTATTATTATTAATAGTACGAGCAGCAGCAGTAGTAGTAGTACTATTATTATTGTTGTTGTTGTTATTGTCATTATCGTTATTGTTTCATTGTCATTATTATTACTGTTATCATTATCATTATTATTATCATTGTTATTATTATCATTATTATTATCATGCCATTACCAGTATTACTGTTATTGTCATAATAATTATTATTATCATTATCAATATTACTATCATCATCAACATTGTTAGTATCATTATCATCAATTTTTTTATCATTATCAGTATTTTCGCTGCAACGATTATCCTTGTGATTATTGTTATCATCACTGTTATTATCATTTCCATTATCATTGTTATTGTTTATTATCATCATTATCAATACTGTTATTGTTATTAACATCATCACCATCATCATCATCCTCGTCATTATCACGAATGTTATCAAAATTAGTATTATTATCACATAAATCCTCTTTCTATTATCCTCACGAAACTCATCATCACCAGAAAAAAGATTCTGTCGCAACTTTGCAACAGACAGCGAGGTGAAACAGAGTGTGAAGTGAAAGTTGTCTGACAGACCAAAAGATAGTGTGTTTTCTCATTGCAAAGGGTTCTGTAAAAGGTTCATTTCAGTGCTGTTGCCTTTCGAAAAAGATGGTATGAATTATTCAGTAATGTGTATTGGTAAGGGTGATGATGTGGATATGCACACACACACACACACACACGCACGCACGCACGCACGCTCGCACGCACGCACGCACGCACGCACGCACGCACGCACGCACGCACGCACGCACACACACACACACACACACACACACACACACACACACACACACACACACACACACACACACACACACACACACACACACACACACACACATACACATACACATACACATACACATACACACACATACACATACATATATACATACATACATACATGAATATATATATATATATATATATATATATATATATATATATATATATATATATATGTACATATCCATATAAATAGATGAACTGATAGGAAGATAGATAGGTATATACACAGAGGCCCAGCAAGAAAGGCGACCGAGCCAGGGGATTCCACGAGCGCAGACCGAGCCAGGGCGCGGGAGGGAAATGCGATCCCGATTTAAATTTTCTAGCAATTCCTTTATTCAATCGCTGTTAGCCCGGACACGAGGCTCATTTGCAGGATCTCTCTCTCTTTCTTTCTTTCTCTCTCTCTCTCTCTCTCTCTCTCTCTCTCTCTCTCTCTCTCTCTCTCTCTCTCTCTCTCTCTCTCTCTCTTTCTCACAGGTTCCCCTCGCAACATGTACTCTGCGCGCTCTCATTGACACGCGGAGGACAGCTGGAGTGGGCTGAGGGCGGGACAGAGGTGGGCGGGGTTTGTTTGCTTGCTGGGGTCATGGGGGGGGGTTCCTTTAATTTTTTTGTTCCTCCTTTTTCTTCTTCTTCCCTTTCTTCTTCTTTTTTCTTTTATATATATTTTTTTTTCCTCTCTGTTTTTTCTCTCTCCTCTTTCATCTCTCCACCTATCCCCTCTCTTTTCTTTCCTTATATATATGTATATATTTATATATATTATCATCTTCCTCCTTCTCCCTTTTCCATATCTCCTCTTCCTTCTGCCTTCTTGCCTCCTTCCTATCCCTTCATCTCTTCTCCTCTCTCCTTCTATCTTCCCTCTCCTCTCCCCTTCTCTCTCTATCTTCTCTCTCCTTTTCTCTTCCGTCTCTTCTCTACCTTTCCCCTTCCTTTTTCCCCTCTTCTCTCCCCTCGTATCTTCTCATATCTCCCTTCCCTTCTCTCTTTTTTCTCCCCTCTCACTCCTCTCTCCTTCTTCTCTCTCCCCCTCCTCTCTCTTTCTCATCTCTCCTTCTCTCCTGCTTCTCTGTCTCCCCTCCTCTCTCCTTCTTCTCTCTTCCCCCTCATCTCTACCTTCCCCATTTTCTCCCCTCTCCCCTCCCCTTCTTTCTTAATTTCTCCCCTTGTTGGTGCCTGTGCTTCTTCCTCTTCCTCTCCCCTCTCCTCGGATCCCTTTCTCTTATACTTCTGTTTCTGTCTGTCTCTTTATGCTCTTTTATTTCTATTCCTCCTCCTCCTCCCCTCCTCCCCTCCCTCCTCCTCCCCCCTCCCATTCCTCCTCCCTCCCCCTCCCTCCCCATCTTCCCCATACCCTCCTCCTCCCTCCTCCCTTCCTCCCCTCTCCTCCTCCCTTCCCTCCTCCTGCTCCTCCTCCCTCCTCCTCCTCGTCCTCCTCCTTCTCCCCTCCTCCCTTCCTCCTCCACCTCCTCCCTTCTCCTCCCTCCCTCCCTCCCTCTTCCCTTTCCTCCTCCCTCCTCCTCCCTCCCCTCCTACCTACCTCCTCCTCCCCCTTCCTCCTCCTCCTTCTTCCTCCTCCCCCTTCTCCTCCTCCTCCTCCCTTCCCTCCCTCTCTCCCCCTCCTCCCTCCTCCTTCTCCTCCCTCCCTTCCCTTCCTCCTCCAAATCCACCTCCTCCCTCCCTCCCCTACAAGTATCCTCCTCCTTCCCATTCCTCCTCCCCTTCCTTCCTCCCTCCTCCCCTCCTCTCCTCCCTCCCTCCTCCCTTATTCCCTCCTCCCCCTCCATTCCACCCCCTTCCCCTCCTCCTCCTCCTCCTCCCTTCCTCTCCCTCCTTCCTCCTCCCTCCCTCCCTCTCCCTCCCTCCTCCTCCTCCCTCCCCTCCATTCCTCCTCCTCCGCCTCCTTCCCTCCTCCTCCCTCCCCTTCCTCCTCCTCCCTTCCTTCCTCCTCCTCCTCCTCCCTCCTCCTCCCTCCCATTCCTCCTCCTCCCTCCATTCCTCCTCCCTCCTCCCTTTCCCTCCTCCTCCTCCTCCCTCTCCCATTCCTCCTCCCTCTCCCATTCCTCCTCCTTCCTCCTCCTCTTCCTCCTCCCTCTCCTCTCCACTCCTCCTCCTCCCCCCTCCATTCCTCCTCCTCCCCACCTCTTCCTCCCATTCCTCCTCCCTCCTCCTCCCCCTCTTCCCCTCCTACCCTCCTCCTCCTCCTCCCATTCCTCCTCCCCCTCCCATTCCTCCCCTTCCCTCCTCCCTCCTCCTCCCTCCCTTTCCTCCTCCTCCTCCTCCGCGCCCCTTCCTCCTCCCTCCTCCTCCTCCTTCATTCCCTCATCATCGCCTCCTCCCTCCCCTTTCCTTCCTCCCTCCTCCTCCTCCTCTCTTCCTCCCATTCACCCTCCCTCACCCTCCTTCACTCCTTCCCATCCCATCCTCCTCCCTCCCTCCTCCCTCCCTCCTTCCTCCTCCCCTCCCATTCCTCCTCTCCTCTCCTCCTCCCCCTCTCCTCCTCCTCCTCCTCCTCGGCCGTGGATGTACTTGTCCGCTCGCTCGCCTCACGTTGTTATTTTATTTGCGTCGGCGAAGGCTATTAAGAACGGCGCCCCAGACACCTTTGGTCAGGCTCGGTAGCGCGTTTAATCCTTCCGCTGTTTCTCTCCCTTCTCCTCTTTCTCTCTCTTTTTTCTTGTTCTTCTTTCTCTTTCTTCGTCTCTTTTTTTCTTCTTGTCTCTTGTTTTTTTCTTCTGTTTTTCTCTTCCTCCTTTTTTTTTTTTCTTTCTTTTTTTCGTCTCTTTTTTTCACTTCCTTCGTCTTGCTCTTCTCTCTTTATCTTCTGTTTCTTTTCCTCCTTTTTTTTATTCTTCTTTTTTTGTCTTTTTTTTCTCTGTCTTGCTCTTTCTCTTTTTTTTTCCTTTCTCTGTTTCTCTCGTCTCTTCCTCTTTTTTCTTCTCTTCTTCCTTCCCTCTCCTTCTTCTTCTTTCCATTTCTCCCACTCTATGTTCTCCTCCTCCTCCTCTTCTTCTTTTCTTCTTCTTCTTCTTCTTCTACTACTTCTTCTTTTCTTCATCGTCTTCCACTTCTTCTTTTTTTCTTCTTATTATTATTATTCCTCCTCCTCCTTCTCCTCCTCCTCCTCCTTATTATTATTATTATTATTATTATTATTATTATAAATATTATTATTCCTCCTCATTCTCCTCCTCTGCTCCTCCTCAGTTCCCATATAAGGAAGACGATGCCTCCTACGATCTCTATCACCACTCAGCCTCTGAAGGGAGGAAGGAGGGAGAGAAGGAGGGAGGTGATGGAAGAAGGAAGGAAGGAGGGAAGGATGGAAAGAGGAAGAAGAGGGTGGAAGAACAAGTCTAGGAAAAGCACCGACCATGAGGGTTTGTCTCCTTATCCCACCGTCAGCTAGTCTCTCGTAGTCTCAGATAGTCGTTGCTAGTGTCTGGTAGTCTCTGGTAGTCGTTGCTAGTCTCTGGTAGTCCCTGGTAGTCGTTGCTAGTCTCTGGTAGTCCCTGGTAGTCGTTGCTAGTCTCTCATAGTCCCTGGTAGTCGTTGCTAGTCTCTCATAGTCCCTGGTAGTCGTTGCTAGTCTCTGGTAGTCCCTGGTAGTCGTTGCTAGTCTCTGGTAGTCCCTGGTAGCCGTTGCTAGTCTCTCATATTCCCTGGTAGCCGTTGCTAGTCTCTCATAGTCCCTGGTAGTCGTTGCTAGTCTCTGGTAGTCCCTGGTAGTCGTTGCTAGTCTCTGGTAGTCCCTGGTAGTCGTTGCTAGTCTCTGGTAGTCCCTGGTAGCCGTTGCTAGTCTCTCGTAGTCTCAGATAGTCGTTGCTAGTCTCTAGTAGTCTCAGATAGTCGTTGCTAGTCTCTGGTAGTCCCTGGTAGTCGTTGCTAGTCTCTCATAGTCCCTGGTAGTCGTTGCTAGTCTCTGGTAGTCCCTGGTAGTCGTTGCTAGTCTCTGGTAGTCCCTGGTAGTCGTTGCTAGTCTCTGGTAGTCCCTGGTAGCCGTTGCTAGTCTCTCGTAGTCTCAGATAGTCGTTGCTAGTCTCTAGTAGTCTCAGATAGTCGTTGCTAGTCTCTGGTAGTCCCTGGTAGTCGTTGCTAGTCTCTGGTAGTCCCTGGTAGTCGTTGCTAGTCTCTGGTAGTCCCTGGTAGTCGTTGCTAGTCTCTGGTAGTCCCTGGTAGTCGTTGCTAGTCTCTGGTAGTCCCTGGTAGTCGTTGCTAGTCTCTGGTAGTCCCTGGTAGCCGTTGCTAGTCTCTCGTAGTCTCAGATAGTCGTTGCTAGTCTCTGGTAGTCCCTGGTAGTCGTTGCTAGTCTCTGGTAGTCCCTGGTAGTCGTTGCTAGTCTCTCATAGTCCCTGGTAGTCGTTGCTAGTCTCTCGTAGTCTCAGATAGTCTTTGCTAGTCTCTGGTAGTCCCTTGTAGTCGTTGCTAGTCTCTGGTAGTCCCTGGTAGTCGTTGCTAGTCTCTCATAGTCCCTGACAGCCGTTGCTAGTCTCTCGTAGTCTCAGATAGTCGTTGCTAGTCACTGGCAATACCCTAATAGTCATTACTTAAAGATCAGTCCTTTGCCTGCGGTGTAGTTGTCTAATAGTCCCTGCTAGTCTCTGGTACCTCCCTGGTATTTCATGGTAATACCGGTAGTCCATAGAAGGCCTC
>NC_091552.1:45435600-45450600 GCF_042767895.1 Penaeus vannamei
TGGTTAGAATCTGGCTGTTGGAAATAAGAGCCATGATGACTTTTGTGAACAACTTCTAAGTAACTGAAAGGAAGTTTATGGATCGGTAGTTTTTTAGATCCTCTTTATCTTCTTTTTTATATATCAAAATAATTATTTTTCCAGGCTTTCGGAGTTTTTCTGTTGAGAAGGCATTGGCTAAACAGATTGGCTAGTTTCACTGTCGCAATTTCTCTTGCATCTAATATAAGGTCTCTAGTTACTGCGTTTGCTTCTATACGTGGCTGTTCATTTGAGTTGTATATATCCCTGTAAAAGTCTCCCACTACTCTTATGATTTCATTCTTGTTATATGTCGCTTCTCCATCTGGTTTCTTTATTACGTACATTTGATTTCTACCTATTCCTAATCTCCTTTTAGTTGCTTTCATGCTGGTACCTGAAATCACTGCTTCATTTATTATTTGCGTATTGAATTTCCGTACATCCCTCTTCTTTTTTTTATTTATGGTCTTTGTTAGTTCAACCAATTCTATCTTGTCCCTGTTTGATGATACTTTCATGGCCGTGCGTTTTTGCTGGAACTTCGTTTGTCGTTCTTTTACCGCCTCCTTCAAGTGCAGCTTCCTTTATTATGTCATTGAACTGTTTCTTAATTTTGTCAATATTGAGATCTTCGTCGCCGAGAAGTGAAAATCGGTTTTGGATGTTAAGGCTAAATTCTGTCGCTCTGATCTTCAAGTTAGCCGAGTTTGGCTGCAGTTTACGTCTGTTTATTTCTTTGTCTTCTGATGTGTACTTTAATTTCGCCTCTGGCCATTCTGTGGTCGTGGTCAGCATTTACTTTATTAATAACTTCCATATTTTTCATATCGCGCCTATTTGAAATTACCGTCAATTTCGTTTTTGACGTCAAATGGCGACTTCCATTTCCAGTTCCATTCTAGTCTTTTTTCGAAGAATGTATTCATGATATCGAGCGATCGAGCCTCCGCAAACTCGACTAGCATTCGTCCCCTCTCATTTCTAGTGCCTATTCCGTGGTTCCCTACCACGGTTTCTCCTTGTCTTTTTACTTATTTTGGCATTGAAAATTCTGATAAATATAATGGAATGGGTTTTTACTCTCGCCGGCTAAATGATCAACTTCATAGAAGTTCTCTATTTCTTCATCACTGTGGCTTCAAGTTGGAACATAGACCTGAACAATTTGTTAAGTTGTACCTATTTTTTAGATTTATTGTTACTGAAGCCACTGTTTCGTTTACACTATAAAATTCCACGATGTTCTATTCTAAGCGTTTGTGTATTAAGAACCCTACCCCTAATTCCCTGGGGTTTTCCTCTCCAACAGAGCACGTGTCCGTCATTTACTAACTTCTGTCCCTCGCCTAGTATTCTAACATCACAAAGGACCGTTACTCTGTTTGTGCCGTCATATTTTTTTATTGAGGGGTTTACAGCCGATTTACCTGGGAGGGGGAATAGTTTATCCGGGATGCCACTGATAAATTCCTACTAGCAGGTTTGGCCCTACTTAGTGTGGATTTAGGAGCAGAACGCACGAGCCTGCTCACTACAACAGGGTATATTCCCGTCAGCATGGGCTTGAGTATCAGAAGTATATGTGTGATCGTATTCTACTCATTATTTCATTTGTGTGTATGTGTACCTTATGCAGACATAGTTTTTCACCGGTACATGCCCTAAGTACTACGCGTATGCTCGTTTTCGTGCATATGCACATGCACGCATTCACTTTTAAACATGTTCCTATGCATATAGATATGCATACATATTCCCACATTAAACATGACTACACGCATGCCCATACGTACTCAAACATAGTCATATGGGCACATCGCCTGTACCTCCATGCGCATACATATATACATACATACATACACACACACACACACACACACACACACACACACACACACACACACACACACACACACACACACACACATGTATATGTTCTATGTGTATATATTATATGTGTATATAATTTTATATATATATATATATATATATATTGTATATATTGTATATATTGTATATATTGTATATATTGTATATATTGTAGATATTGTATATATTGTAGATATTGTGTACATGTACATGTACATGTACATGTACATGTACATATACATATATATGTACATGTACATGTACATATACATATATATATCTATATATATACATATATATATATATCTATATATATACATATATATATATATATATATATATATATATATATATCTATATATATACATATATATATATCTATATATATACATACATACATATATATATATATATATATATATATATATATATATATATATATATATACATATATACATATATATACATATATATATATGTACATGTACATGTACATGTACATGTATATGTATATATATGTATATATATATATATATATATATATATATATATATATATATATATTTATACATATATGTATATATGTATATATGTATATATGTATATATGTATATATATAGATATATATATATATGTATATATATAGATATATATATATGTATATATATATATATATATATATATATATATATATATATATATATATGTATATATATAATATATATATATATATATATATGTATATATATATATATATGTATATATATGTATGTATATATATATATATATATATATGTATGATATATTTATATATATATAATATATATATATATATAATATATATATATATATAATATATATATATATATATAATATATATATATGTATATATATAAATGTATACATATATATATTTTATATATATATATATATTTTATATATATATATATTATATATTATATATATATATATTATATATAAATATATATTATATATATATATTAATATATATTAATATATATATATATATATATATATATATATATATATATATATATATATATATATATATATATATATAATGTAATCTTATTAATCTGACTTTGCTACTTTCATAATTTGATACGTCATTGAAAAAGCTTTATCTATACAAATCTGCATTTTTAATTTATAGTAAATTTAAATACTTTTAAGTTGTATTTTAGTCACTATTTTAGAATGTACTAGCATGTAATTTGATGCATTCTAATACTGGTTTTGATCAATGTTGTTCTTTGACTTTTTCCCTTAAATTATTGTTTAAAAATCTCCCGGACAGAGTTCCATCACTTCAGTTCACACTTTAAAAATATTTTGCAAGATAATAATCAGAAATTTGTGACTAGGTTCCAGGACTTCCTCTCACTGGTTATATTGCTGCCAGTGATTTATCATTTCTGTAAGCAAACCCTATTTCAGTTTTTAAACTTTTCATTTTGCAATGAACACCCATGTTCTTGACTTCTTTCCCAATCATGAATTAAAAATATTAGTTGAAATTGATTGGAAAAAAAAAGGCAAGAGGTAACCTTGCCAACCATGAAAAGCATACCAACTCCGCCAACCCTGCGATGAGACATGGGGTGTTCCTGGTCAACTGCTTAGCCAAACTATGACAGGGCAACAGTCATGGCCAAAAGTCTTGTAAGACATGTTTCAAATTCCATTTAAAACGTCTGCTTAATACCACACTTTTTGTACAAGACAGATTCAAAGCTTCAACTCATTAACAAGCTTTTGACCATGATAACCCTCTGGTGATATAGTTTAGCTGAGCTGGAGAATTAACTAATGAAACATCACAACATAAGGTCAAGAAAAAAATCTATGGGCTTGTACAATTTAATTAAAAGAAAAAGTAAAAGATGAGCTATTGAACATTAACAACATTCCTAAATACGAGTTTGAACATCTCCAGTTGTGCCAAAGTTGTACATCTTCATTTGTGTAACAAAGACAAGAAAAACCCTTTACTTAAAATGAGTAATTTGCAAAACTATAGTACTTCCAATCTCAGAAAAAAAAAAAAAATCCCAACCCTTCAAGTACTTTAATTCACAAAAGTTGCTTCTTTATTTTAGTCATCTGACTCAATACTTGTGCTAACAAATGTTTGGATTTTTAAAACATACAATATTTTCATTACTTTTCAATGGATTTTGTGATCTTCAATACTTTGTTCTCAAAGGCAACTGGTGAATTGCTATTTTTTCCTTTCCTGAAATTGGACAAAGTAAAACAAATGTATCACAACATGCTTCAAAAAGGCACTCGATTTATCACTGGGGTTTCGAAGATGAACAATCTAGTGTATAATTTATATATCTGCAATCTAACAAAAAAAAATTATATAATTGTAACTGCATTAACGCTGCTTAAATTGACGAAGTTCAGTCTGCTCTAAAACAACAAACAAAATAGTGCAAACCCACATAGGAAATATAAAAAAATATGTTTTTACCAATTTTCTGTTTTTTCTTATTTTCAATGTATATACAGTTCTTTTGTTTCCATCTTTTCAAATTTATGCATCAATGATGTAGTTAGGATGAACAACAAGCATTGGGTCTTCTTCTTCAACTTCAGCGGTCGATCCTTTCAGTCCACTGCGTGTCAGAGGAATAATCACTTGATCCTGAAAAAAGAAATTTAAAAATTAATACATTAGCATATCTTTCTTTCACTCTTTTATTCTATTTTTCATAGAAAGAAAAGAGATAAAAATAAAAATAGTAAAGCTATGGCATCTGCCTGAAATAAAGCATCAAACAAAGCAATAACGATAAAAGCCTAAAACCACATCTTCCATCAGCTTTCAGAAAACTCACATGGTAGGTCAGCCTATCCAACACTTTCTCGACCAGCATTTTCTTCTCAATAAGCTCAGACTCAGTCTCGATGTCTCCACTGATCTCATTCAGGTACCAGTTAATGACAGCTGAGCGTCTTAACCCAGCTGTCTCTGAGCTCTCTTCTTCTTCCATTGTTGCTTCCTCCTTCCTCATGTGCATTATCAGGAGGTTGGACATGTTGCGGTATGACTCGTAAGATAGTTTCAGCTTCTTCTTTTTGAGGATATCAGAATCAGTTGCAGACTCCTCATGACCTATTTGTGAGAGGGAAAGGAAAGAGATTAGTAATGTATTCTTATTCATTAATTTTTTCATTCTTTCTTAAGAACAATACATAAAATAAACAACCTACTGTAAAAACAATATATAAATCTCATAAACCATAGTTCACTTGGCATTACCATTGATTTGTCCATTTGGTGCTACGTTCTCATCAGCCTCCATGGGTTCATCCACCTGTTGTTCCTCCTCTTCTTCCAAGTGAACATCTGGTTGTTCAACACGAATAATAGACTTGTTCAATAATCTGAAAGCTTCCTTCACGTGTTTTGGTTGAACCTGTAATAGGAGCATTTTTTTCTTTTAATTATAGAAAATGTGAAAAAATTAAAACAAAAACCCTCATCTAGTTGCTGTTTTCAACAGAAAATGTATTTCAATATGTTGCCTTGTTTTAGAAAATTATTCATATCACAAACCAAATCAGAAATCTAAACATTTACCATTTCAGTCTATTGTAAGCACACCTTGTGGGGGAAGGGCCCCCTATAAACAAACTAATCAAATGACATAAATACAACAATCTGTCAATTCTTAACTGACCTCATCAGAGCAATGCATTCTGGCCATGCCCTCAGACAGACGGATCATAGACTCGAGCTGACGGACCGTAATACGCCATGAGGATTTAGCAGCTCCAGAGCAATCACGTTGGCGGAGGTTGCGGTACTGCTCAACCAGGTATTCACTTGCTTCCTGTGGTAGAGTTGAATTATATTAGCAATCTTGGATTGATTCAATTAAGAGTAATAATGTGGAATTCATATCCATTCTATTGATTCTTTGTTTCTCAGTCGAGGAGGAGGAGGTGGAGGAGAAGAAAAAAACCATACCTAAAGGGAAAAATTTTGTAAAAGGAAAATCAATCACCTGAGCCAATATAGAATTAACACACAAATTAATTTTTCATATTCGCACACATTTTATCATGACTCACCTTGTTAATCTTTGGCTTGAACTGTCGAGCAAACATGATGTAGCGCTGGATCTCCTCAAGGGCATAAGTCCTTTCAATACTCTCCTCATTGCGGCTGTGCAAATCAACGATTCTTCTTGCAATGGCATAGTCTGTTACCTGTGATATTTATTTAATTTAGAAAACAGGTTGTTGGTATAAAGGCTATATTATCTATGATGCTCTTTCCTAACTTTTCAGCAAGGGTTGATAAAGGTCTCTATGAATCTATTACCTTTAATTAAAGTTAAACAATTAGTGACTAACCAGGGTGATTTTTGAATTTCTTAAAGCAAGCAAATCCATAACAGAAATGAGACTCAAGTTTATAATTAAAGCAAAATCATAAACTGTTTATACTGGGAAAGGTTGAAAAATTAAACATTATATATCATAGAATAAAACAGGAAAATACAATACTACAAACCTCATTACACTCATCGACAAGGATGAAGAAGAGATCAAAACGTGACATGATGGGTGCAGTGAGGGTAATGTTCTGCCGGAGGGACTTTGTGCGGTCATAACGGCCACCAATGGGGTTGGCAGCAGCCAGGATGGAAGTACGGGCATTCAGTGTGGCTTTTACACCAGCCTGTAGAAGAATGGTTTCATATCATTGAGAACAGAAAGGGAGTTCTGGCATGGTTTAGATAATCATCTAATATGATTTTTGTGCAATTTGAGATTCATTTGAAAGACTTGTAATCTTAGCCTTATATAGGTGAGAGAAAGGAAGAGAACTCTATTTGTAACACAAACCATACATATATTGTTATTATCAATAATACAATGTGCCTCATACAAACCTTGGTGATAGAGATGGTCTGCTGTTCCATAGCTTCGTGAATGGCCACCTGGTCCCGTACATCCATCTTGTCAAACTCATCAATGCAACAAACACCATTGTCTGCCAACATGAGTGCACCTGCCTCAATTACAAACTCGTGTGATTCTTCATCCTTGACAACAGCAGCTGTGAGACCAGCTGCTGAGGAGGCCTTGCCAGAGGTGTACACAGCACGGGGGCTGAAGTCAGACACCTGTTGGAGGGAAAGGGAAGGTTGGTTATTCAAATGTAAATGCTTAAAGCAGCTGAAGGACTGCAAGGGAGGGAAATCTGCAATCAACTACCTTTTTAAGTACAGCTGTGGGGAGAGAAGGATTTTGAAGTCTGGGGAGGAATTCTGAGATGGTGCAGTTAAAATTTTCAATGCCAAGTTCTTAAGAAAGATTGCAGAAGTTTAAAGTTGTGGGGGTATGGCGTATTCCAAGGGCCTTTAATGGAGATGTATAGGAAATAAACATAATTATTTTCCTTGAAACTTATTGGGAGAAATTCCTTACACAATACATATTTATCTTTCATCTACACCACACAATATTAATGAACTAAAAATCTATACTAAATTATATCTTCAGTAAAAACATAGGCCCTCAAACAACAAACCTGCTTCAAGAACTGTGACTTGGCAGTAGAAGGATCGCCAACAATGCAAACATTGATGTCACCACGGAGAGTAGTGCCTTCCATTGTGGTCTTTGGGACTCCACCAAACAACATAAGTAAGATTCCTGATTGTAAATTGAGTTAGGTGTTAGTAAAGTAAAAAAGACGACGGAAAAAAAAAATTGTAAGAAAATATTATAGGTAAATTCACAACAGACAAAAGTATACAAAAACTGGAACCTGCAAAACTTGGTCTCACCTCTCTTGACTTCATCATTGCCATGAACAGTAGGGAAGAGTGAAGAAATGAGATTCTGGTAAAGGTTCTTGTCTCTGGACATTTCATAGACTTTGTTCCACTCAAGCTCTGTCATCTGTTTCTTAATGCCTTCAGCTGTCATCTCCTCACCTCTGATCTCCTTTCCACCAAACTGAGGGATTTCATTCAGTGAATTAGGCAAGATGAGAGTGAATTCAATTAATGTCTCCTTTCTTCAAAGTTGGTAAAATTTTAGTTCAGCTGTGATACTGAACACTAAAAAATCATACAAATTTCCCCAATATGAATGTTTTGCTTGATAGCTTGAATATAATAAAACACAATATCATTAAAAAAAATACAGGAGTAAAAAGGGTCTTCTTTCTTTTATCCTAATAATTCCATGAAGTTACTCTTTTCCAAGGAGTCTATTTCCATTCAATTGTAAAAAATTACATTAAATCACGTAAGATTCAGCACAAAACAGAGTTTATGCCTGTATACTAGCTACCTTCCACTTAAAACAATCTAAAATCCCTTCCAGAATACAAACAGATTTTGTCTAAACAATGACTAAAAAAGGGACAAGTAGTTAGGGGGGAGCTATACATTACATTATACTTAACCTACTGATACCAGGAACATGCACAGTCCACTGCAGTTTTGTTTGGGCAATGATGTGCTTAGTCACCAAGAAGTCTATTACCTAGCCTATCTGACCTTATCTGTTTACACCATTCCATAAATTTGTGAAAAAGGTTTCATTCCTAATAATACTTACAATTATTAAGGTTAAGTATCATTGATATCATTACTAAATGCATTAAAAACACTTGAATCAATATAAATATAACCTTTAAGAAACTGAGTAAAATGTTGAAATTAAGTAGGGTTAATAGATGACCCCTTGGTGCCTAGGCATTTGTGGAACCATGCATGTATAAACTAAATACATAATCACACTGAACATAGTATGCATACATGCCATCCTGGCATCAACAGGTTCAACTATGCAACTTCATCAAATATGTGAATTCAAAAAGCAATACCAACCTTGGGGTTAGTAGGTGTGATGGAACAAGCCAGGAAAGCCATTTTGTAGTTAAGGTCACGTACACCAAGAGCTTTGAGACCTGTAACACCTTCACTTTCATCACCTGAAAAAGAGATAAGAACATTAACCCAATGTCAAAGGAAAAATGGTGAGTTCCCTTTGGCAATGCTTGGTTAAATGTTTCTACACATAGTTGGCTCTGCCAATGCTGGGCCACAAAGGATCTTGCGACCTCACTTTTCTTTGAAAAAGCAGGAAAACGCATTATTTTACTAATGCTATCAAAATTGATACTTATTTTTGTTATAAACAATTCCTATATTGCTACTGGCATTACTAAAAGCAGTATTAAATATTAGAAAATACTATTGAAAATTAAGGAAAAGGGTAAACAGGTGACCAGGTAGTTCACGTAATTGGCTCATTGGGGACTTAGTACTTGTGGAGCCATCTATATATAAAAACAATTAGTAAATTCAACACACACAATGGGCAATGGCATATACGTACATGCCATGCCCGGCAGCTTGGGGTTAATAGGAACTCTCAGAGACTCGAGGTAACTGTATGGAGAGCTTCTTGATTAAGTACAAGAAAATTTGTTTGTGATACATAAATTAACTAATAATACAAATAAATAATTATCTTGGTTATAGAGAGAGGAAAAAAAAAAAAAAAAAAAAGAGCACAAGCCTTTAAAAATGGATATACATACATATAAAATAACCAGAAATAATTGCACTGAATATGGAGTAAAGAATTATATTTCAGCATACCAAGTATTTATATACAAATGAAAGCAACAAGAATGTAAAGCCTTTCAAAAGGAACTTACAATATTTTAGTTATTAGAAATTAAACAAAATATTAAACAAAAAGTAAGGTGCTTCAATCATCACCACTTAACCAAATTAAAAAACTAGGAACTTTTTGTTAGAACCCGATGAGTAGTAAACCAATCCATAAATCATTTCTCAGCAAAATTATTCATCAAAAATAAAAATAAAAATAAAATACAAATTTGTATGACCATCTCAAGATTTCAAAAATCAAACAATCTTAAAACACTCACCTTTATGTCTGGCAGAACTCTCAGCCCTTGCACCTGGTAAGTTGATGGCAGCAACATCAGGAACAACAATCAAAGTACCAGTGAAATCACATCTGTCTCCAGCCTGGGCCCTCTCCACAGCTTCTGCTCGCACCACAACCTCCACGCTATTGAAGGTAAAGACAAATTTTTAAAAACGTTTTGCCATAATTTTTAAAGAAATTGTAATTCATCTAATGGTATGGAAACATCAGGTTTATACTAGTTTTTGTATTTCATGTTATGGTTCATTTTGCTTAGTTCACAAGGGATTTAATCATGAATCTCATTATTTTTCTGTTCATGCTTTATGGACTACAGATCTGCAAAACATTATAGTAATGTAATATATAGTTGAGTAAGACCTTAATAAAGCCCATTTTCTTGCCCTAAGGAATACTAGAAAATATATATTCTAAAAATTCTCTCACACTTGGTCAAACTTGCTTGTTTTACTTAACCTTTAAAAAATTATTCTTTATGTTTAGAAACATAATTTTTTCACTAAATCTTATCAATAAAGTAAAATAAAATAAAAGTTTTGCCTATAAACAAAATAACACACAAAAGAATGTTTCACCACCACCAACCAAAGTTTCACCTCACCTCCGTGGAATGCAACCTCGGGGAAGCTCAGCTTGGATCTCCTGGATGCGCACTTTCTGGAAGTCAACAAAGCGACTCTTGTTGGTGTCAAGCATGAAGCGCTGTCGATTGCTGCACACAGGGTTGCGGCAGATGGTGGGCTGGGTGTACTGGGGAGAAATGCAATTTTTTTTTATTATAACAATGATAGTAACATTACTGGTAATAATAATATTACTAACAATAACACACTAAACTAAAGTATTTCTGGGATTTGCTATGAAAGAGTTTTTGAGAGAGAGAGAGAGTGAAAGAGTGCGAGAGAGAGAGAGAGAGAGAGAGAGAGAGAGAGAGAGAGAGAGAGAGAGAGAGAGAGAGAGAGAGAGAGAGAGAGAGAGAGAGAGAGAGAGAGAGAGAGAGAGATACAAAGTTTACTATTACAAACTAAACAAAATGCTTTTCTACTTATAGAAACAACAATCCTGAAACTTACCTTAAACTGCTGTTCCACATCTTTAATGACGCTCTGGCAGTCCAAGCATACAAAAGTTCCTGCTACCAGTTCTGGATGCACTGGGTGAGTTCTAACGACCTGAAATATTTAATACACATTTTAGTGCCAAGAATACTTAAAGTCATTACCAAACATAAATTATATTTGAGTTGTAAGGGGTTGCACTACCAAAAGTATTATCTATCAATTATACAAAATATAAATTATTATCAAATTATTAGTTCTTTCAGCCTATTCATACTGTTGTTTTCAGTATCAATAATAAATTTTGCATCCAAGACAAGTTATATTATTTTTCATATAATCACTTTTATTCTTTTAGAGAGAGAGTTGCAGTTGCTTATTTGTTGTGACATTCAAATGAATAGTTCATGAAGAAAATTTTATAAACATAAAATAGAATACACACAAAAAATATATATATTATGCCATCTTCTGGGGGAGAGAGAGAGAGAGAAAAAAAAAAAAAGCTTATTGCACAAACTCACCTGTCCAGAGATACGGACAAGAGTACCAATTTTGTGTGTGATAAGCTCACGGATCTTGTGCCTTGTGGGGACATCAATGAGACTGACATAGTATTCCTTCTCAACAGCAACTTCAGCATGATCACGTACAAAGTTGCGGACAGCACGGCAGACAAAGGGGTAGACTCTGGGGGGGGTAAGGAAAGTGATAATGAGGAGGTAGATACTAACAAAAAGAAAGACTATTAATTCTGGTTATCATACTAAAAAGTGCAACAGCAATGTAGCAAGTATATGTATCAGAGATCAATACTTAGTGATGGGAGGAAATGTAGTTTGACATTAGGTTCAGGAAGACTGTAGAGAGAAATGGCTAGTTTTAATCAATGATCACTGAAAATTATAAAATACAACAGTTCTGCAACTTGGAATGATGATTCCCTGAACAGCGGGAATCACAAAGAGAAGAAAGACAGTAGGAATACCACAGCATGGAAAAAATTAACCCTTTTATATCCATTTCCCTGTGGCTATAGGAAATTCCCTAATTTTGCACTTGTTTCATTATTCTCTCACCTATAATACTCCTCAACAATGGTGGTGGCCAGGTTCTGGTTGTACTTGTCAATATCGGTGAAGGAGACCTCTAGTGTGTTGCGCTCAGGCTTGACCAGGTCCCGTGCGTCTTCCAGGTACTTGACTTCTCCATCCTCTTGAAATCTTGGTTTGAGAAAAGTTAGTTAATCAAATGAGATTTATCACTTATATGAGACTAAATCAATTGCCGCACCAAAGTCAATGAACTGGTTGTGTTTTAAGTGAAAGTTGGGAAATATGTACAGCTTAATACAATAATAAATAAACAAAAGAATGATTACCTTGATTTGTATACCAATTATCAGCATCAATTCGCTCTAGCTTGGCATGTCTATACAATGAAGATTAACCAGTAACTTTTAACATATTAATTTCAAAAATCTAATTTTACTCACACTAATGCACATTCTCAAAAATGTATTTACAAGAAAATTCTATGCACTTATGTATATACTACATTTTCCAATAATGTTCTGAATAGACCTGCGCATTTATAAAAAATATAATTCACAGAGTGACAGACATGCAACAATATACATGCAAAGAGATGTAGGTATACATATAAAATTGTATATATACAAATGCCCATACATAGGTGTGTGCTATCTACATAAATAAGTCTTCAAATATAAACAAACATATGGATGAGTTTTTAATAATTTGCTTAGTCAAACCAAATAAATTACTTATAAATATAAAGGTGAATCTAAGGATGCATCCACTGATTTGCCACCTCTAGTGCCTTGTGCAAGATGCTCCAGAAAAGGCTAACAAATTTCCATGTACATTCTGGCACATTATAAAAGCCAATTTTTAGTTCCACAAAGCCATTAAACCTTTCAATTATCATTTCTTGTTCCAATTATTCACAATGTAATAAGCATTATCTGTTGTTTTCTGTCACCATCAGTTTATGTGAAAGTATTGGTATTTGTTTATGAAGTGATCTCACCTCAGAAACTAAGTCCCTATTTCTCTAGCTACTCCTGGGGCTCCACAAACTTTGCCATAAGAACAATAAACCTTCCTAACCCAAGGAGTGTGCAGAGCCCACCAAATCCTGTATTTCCCTATCGGGGGCCTTGCACCCAACCATCACCAGAATGAAGTGTATTCACTCTCCATGCAACATTTATCACTCCTATTTTCAATTCTGATATTATTCTTTGTGTGCACCAATTATGTGACATATCAATTAATACAGATTTATTCTCTCTTTATGAGTGTCATTAGGTTTTCCCTAGCTTAGTGCAGTCATTACATAAATGCATACTTCATGTTGCCCAACTTTTATCAAGTTGTGAAGAAAATACCATACATGGAGTGTCTTAAATTTCATCAGTCTCACCATCACAGGCAACATCTACCTTGTATCCTATGGCTATGTGAAACAAACTATACCTTCATGAATGTCTAAAATTTATCTTGCATGAATATACATAGCTTAAGTTTGTCAATTTGTTAAAGTTTGCAAAGAATCTTCATGTATTCATGGCTGGGTAGAGTATACCCTGCCTGGCATACGGTGGTTTCTTTGTCTAGGATGGTGGTTGGGGGTATACAGTTGTATTTAACTATATACCGACCAATCTTTGTATATCATATATTATACCCCAAAATTTCCCCGATACCATTCATGCCCTCCCCTGCTCTCTATATGTATGGGTAGTGGAGAGAGAGGAATCCACTGATACCAATGTCATCGTGATTGATCAGGTGATGATATTCTGAATATCTACCCAAAGGTATTCTCAGCAATTAAGAATGTTTTCTCACCAGACGAGATTTTCTGGTCCCTTCTTAAGTGCAGCTTGATGCGAGACGTCACGAAAACCATACTAGATATTCGTTACTGAGGGATGCACCTTCCAAACCAGTGCATCATGCAAACCCAAACTATTTATTCTCTAGGTAGGAGGATAAGCCCCCCTGTAGCCCCCTTTATTGGCGCTTCCTGCTAACTTAAAGGAAACGGACAACAGGAACTCTGGCCGTGAGGGTGTTGTGGACGCAAGTCAGTGCAGTAATGTGCCTCGAACACTTCCGTCATTTCACAGTAAACACGTGGCCGCTGCAGCTTTACCAGAGTTATTTATGACTATTTTCCTACAAGACGGCGGTGTCCATTTCCCCCTAATTCTGTGCATCGCTCTCGGCAACTTTAACCCCATATCAAGACACATCAAGCCATTTAAAGGCATTTCAAGACGTATGAGAATAATGTATCGTAAACCACAGCAGGTCAAGGAGATCGTGAAATTATCAAAAATAGAGCCAAAAAATCTGACATTTGGGGACGAAAGGCGAAGATTAATAAATACGAGAGAAACCAAAGGACAATTTGTGCTTACGAAGTCTAGAGGATTTACGTGAAAAGGTCAGAAATGCGGCAAAAGCAACACTATAATAAATACCCGAGGGAAAGAAAGGAAATAGAACGACAAAAACAAGAATTAAAGAAACAAAGAGAGAAACACTTTTCGACTACCTAAAACTATTCCAAACTTATTTATCGTCGACATTACTTAGCGAAAATGTCCTAACCCAAACCACAATAGGAAAGATTAGGAAGAGAGGAGAAACAAGACCACACGAAGAGAGAGAAAAAGGAAAACATAAATAGCAACAATGAAGTGAGAAGTTCGAGAACTTCGACGGAATTTCCTTCTCTCTCTTTTATCTACTTACTCCTCAAGGAAATCCTGGAAAAGCTTCTGACAGCGATCTCCTACTTCGTCCTTCACGTGGGTCTGTCCGGTCTGTGTCTCGGCGACATCCATGGCTTATTTGCGGGCGAAAAAGGCGAGAAAAAAGGACGAGAAAAATCCACGCGATGTTCTGTGTTTCGGTCCTTCGTCCTGTTGCCGCTTTTTGGCGCGAACTTTTAGGGTGTCACGTGACCGATGGGAATGGCTGTTCCGTTCGCCTCCCCGCGAGTTTTTTAAGGATTGGGGCTATTTTGGTCC
>NC_091552.1:45460600-45475600 GCF_042767895.1 Penaeus vannamei
TAGATACTGTATATATGTATTTTAGGTCAGATGAGTTTGATGGCCTCCCTGCTGCAGGCTTTTTGTTGAGGAATTTTTATTTATAACAAGATTACATATATAAAATGTACAAAACCTTAGTTTTTGCAAAGTGTGTTAGAGATTGTTGTTGGTGTTATAATGGTGTGGGTTTTGTTTTTGCCCTTTATTGATCTACTGGGATTGCTTTGCATTTGGAGCTGAAGGTTTCATGATTGTGAAAGTGTATTTCCATTATGTACCTGTGTAGAAAAGGCAGGTGATATGTGCAACATATGCAGCCAAATCATCATAGATAAGAGAATGTGTGATACTGTCTTTTGATGTGCAAAATAGTGATTACAGATATATAAGTTTTGCACTTTTAAATTTGTTCAAAATGATGCTGTCAAATTAAAATGCTTTTATGATTTGTGATGCTCAAGAGGTAAAGTATATGTTCTCTTAGTCTTTCAGGTCTCAAAACGTTAATACTCTTTAATGATTTTGTAACATTGCAGTATTTCTGTTTACGTAGGGAATTTTGATGTGATGTCATCATAACCATTAAAATAGATCCAGTGGTTATTTCATAATGTTTCAAGGTAACAGAGGAACAAAAATGAAAACATGGTAGGGGCTTTATTTCTGTAAGAGCAGTTTATTCACTTGATTTGTGTATATATATATGATATATATATATATATATATATATATATATATATATACATATATAAATATATATATGTTTATTTATTTATTAATTGATTTACTCATGTATTTATTTATTCATTAGTATTTTTTATTATTATTATTTTTTTTTGTTGCTTTTTTTTTACCCAGGAGAAGTATCGTTGAGATTTGTTGAAATTAAATATAATAAGATTGCTGATGGATAGAAAGCACCACATCCGTATATGAAAAAACAGCAGGAAATATTTGCTTTAGTGTCATTGCTGTTAATAATGTTATTTGGCAATGTCAGACGAAAAAAGATATTGCACCAATAGCATAAACAAAAATTAGGAAAAGAGTTTGCACAGGTTCTGTAAGCTGCAGGTTAAAGATAGACATTTGATGGACTTGTTTACTGCCAGAGACTGAAAACCGATACATTGATTTGAATATCTTTTTTATTCAGTTTCTCCTTGGCATTACCGAAGTAAAGAAAAATGTTATGTGTTTTGCGAATGCATATTACTAGATTTGTGGTTAATTTGGAATTTAAAATTATACATAGTTTTTAAATGGATATTTGAATTATTATGACATGTGATTTTAAGTGATATGATTATTATGATAAAAAAAAAATTACTGCTATAATATCAAGATATTTTTAAAAGGTTGTTAGTAGAAAATATTGATGTGATATATATATATATATATATATATATATATATATATATATATATATATATATATATATATATATATATATATATATATATATATATATATATATATATATATATATACATATATATATACATACATATATATATATATATATATATATATATATATATATATATATATATACATATATATATATATATATATATATATATATATATATATATATATATATATATATATATATATATATATATATATATATGTATATATATATATTTATATATATTTATGTATATATATGTATAGGTATATTTATTTATGTATATATATGTAAAGGTATATATATTTATGAATATACATGTAAAGGTATATATATTTATGTATATACATGTAGAGGTATATATATTTATGTATATACATGTAGAGGTATATATATTTATGTATATATATGTATAGGTATATATATTTATGTATATATATGTATAGGTATATATATTTATGTATATATATGTATAGGTATATATATGTATGTATATATAAGTATAGGTATATATGTGTATAGGTATATATATGTATAGGTATATATGTGTATAGGTATATATGTATATATAGATATATATATGTATATATAGGTATATATATGTATATATAGGTATATATAGGTATATATAGGTATATATATTTATATATAGGTCAATATATGTATATATATGTATATATATGTATATATATGTATATATGTATGTATAAGTATGTATAAGTATGTATATGTATTTATATGTATGTATATGCATGTATATGTATATATGTATATATGATTTATATATGTGTAAAACATGGATATCAAATTCTACCTACATATAGATTTATAAGTATTGCCAAACAGGGAAGGATTCAGTGTAGACATACATCAGTATTGGAGGTGAAGGACTGCTCCATGTTATGGATTTACGTGGTGTTATGGATTATTGGTTTTAGTGTTCAGGCTTTGATGTTCCATATCATAAAACAGATATTAAGGAACAGGGAACAGGTGATGTTAGATGATTATAGGTATTAGTTAATGGAATTGGGTTTGAGATTTTATTGTTTAGATTTACTGAACTTCTTACTTGACAAAAAAAAATTGCCAACAAGATTTTAAGAAAAAGATCCCTAGTACTTTGTGTTGTTTAGAATCATATTGTAGATGTTTTTTTTTTTCTTTTTTAGTTTTGCTTCACTAGATTGTAATCTTTTTATTATTAAATATAGATAAGTTATTAATGCATTAGATGTTAGAGGTCATATGTAAATATTCAGTTTACCATACATAAAGTATTATGAATACCTTTTTGACATCAGAATGTTGCTGGATGGGTAGAAATTTCCAAAGAAAAAAATGCATTGCCTTGATATTGAAAATTGATCTTGTAACCAAAGTTTAAGTCTAATTTAGATATAGTTAGGATATTTAGATTTTAGAAATAAATTCATGGTACAAGACCATTGATGGCAATTGATGATTGAGGATAGAAGATGTGAGTGTTTGTTTAGTATTGTAATGCATAGATGGTTGATTAATAATGGTTGCAAACTTTACTAAATTATTTTCTTGTCTGTAAAAAAAAATATAAAAAGTTTTTATCATTATCATCAGGAGAAGGTATATCTATTGGTATATGTGGTATATGACTGATTGTTTCTCCATGTTTTTTTTCTAACGTTATTATATTTATAGTTTCCTTATAACAGGAAACAAAAGATTTTTAATGTTTTTATTATTAGTGTTACATTTTTCCATTAGCCTACTGCACGGAGGAATTGAAGAAAACTTGATTAAACATCTCATCTTATTTGACTGGGTTTCAGTTAATTTTATTTGCAGTTAATTAGCAGGAAACTGGACTTGATTTATTAATCAATGATTGCTTGCAAGAATTGCACAGGTGTTTTTAGGTGTCTGTAAAAGTGTGTGGGGTTAGAGTAGATACCAACAATAGCAAATAACTACAGAGATGATAGTGATACATCTAGTTTTTATTAGGTCCGTTTATATTGTTTTATTTTTTTAGAACCTGTGTACTTTTTAATTGTAACATTTGTAATTGCCTTTTTTGCAGCAGGAAAACTAATCACAAAAAAAAAAAAGAAAGGAAAGGAAAGGAAACATAATAAGGCATAGAAAAATACCCTAGGTATGTTTAGAAAGCATCAAGTACTGACATCTTACACAGAAGGCTTTTAGTAACAAATCATTGTATGTTTGTTGCATGGGAACAATAGAAGTTCTTGCTTGTTGCAAAATTTTTATGTTGAAGACTTGTGCTAGAAATGAGACCCAGCTGTTTGAACTGCTTTACCAGTACTTCCACAGAACTGCTTATGAAACTGAAAATATTTTTTAATGTGAGAAACAGATCCAGTATATAGGTGTTAACCTGTACACTGACTTCATTCAGATAATTAAAAACTTTTTTGATGGGGCAAAATACTGAAATTTAGAAAATGGAGAGTTTTTATGAATAATAGATTGAATGGTGAATTTAAATAATCATTTGCTAGAAATTGAATGCACCTAAATAACTTTCTTACTAATGCCTCACAAATGTAGGATAATCATTGTATCAAAAACAGTATATATATCACTGCAATGAGTGAAGCTGCAGTAAGCAAGAGCTATTGTACTGTCATATGCCTACCTCTTTGTAACCTAGTGAGTCTGTATGCACCATGAGGTGTACCTGTCATGTGAGAATAGTAAGTGTGTGTTCGTAACTTTGTATGTATATGTGCTATAATGGCATGTTGAGTAACCTGTCCAAGCAGAATGCTGTGCTTTGAGATGTTCAAAATGGAAAAAATTAGTTGGCCTAAACTGTTGTTGAGGCAACCCAGAATTGCTCTCCAGTTACCTTTCCGTGCATGAAGAACAGTTAGGCCAAAAGATTTTCCATAGAAAAAGAGACACATTTAAAGGCATTTGATGATCTAAGGCATCATAGTGTCTTGGGCTTTGTTGAAATGAGACTAATCTCAGGCTTAATGTTGTAGGGGTAGTATTGTTGTGTGCATGAAGGAGCCTGAAGATTGATAGGAATTTGATTTGAACAAGAAATGGGTTCTCATTGCAAAGGTTTCTTGATAGTAATTTATGAAGTGAACATCGGAGGAATGTGAGAAGATGAGAATTTTTTTATAAGTAAGGATTGGGCAAGAAGTAATAATTTCAACCATTTTTTCTTCCTTTTAAGGTGACATTTAATTTATTGACTTTCTACCTCTGAACAGGAGAAAATAGAAGAAGGACAAGAGGCAGCAGAAACAATGGCTGGAGAAGAGAAACAGCGTGAGACAGAAGTCAAAGGGGAAGAGCCAAAGGAACTGACTGCTGATAAGTACGTGTCCCAATTAGTATGAAATTCATTTCCTTTGACTATGCAGCATTTAAGTTTCCCTTTAGCATGACAGAGCTCTGGGTTATATTTTCATAGAAGTCTACTTTTTCCTTACATAACAGACCTATCCGACAATGTATTTGGCAATTGACATGTACTGTAAGTGATCTGGACCCCTGAAATTATGAGCAGAACTAGATGAAAGGAAAGCGTATAGTAGTTAAAAGGAAATATTTCTTTTTCTGTCTGAGGGATGTCTGTTTATCAAGATTTTATTTTGAATCTGAAGCTATTCTTTTAGCAGTTAAAGGATACATTTCACCAGTTCTGAAAGTTTTTATTATTATTATTATTATTATTAATTTTTACTCATTGAACAACCAAGAATGTTTCATTATGGATTTTTACTAAATGTTTACGTTTTATCATGGTGGGGAATTCTATCTCAGTAGTGTTGCTTTGTAATTATAGTACCATATTGTAATGATTTACTTTTATTCCAGGCCAAAGGCAGAAGCACCTACCACAGAAGAGCCCACCAAAGAGGAGGCAGGCGAGGAGACCCCAGAGAAGGTTCAGGCTGAGGAACCGGCGCCTGCAAAGCCCGAACAGCAGGAAGCAGAGGAGGAGGAGGAAGGTCAAAATGACAATGAGGAGGAGGAGGAGGAGGAAGAGGAGGTGGAGGATGTATTTGGGGCTCTTTCAACCTTCTCTGCTGAAATGTTTGCAGCTTTGGGGTCACCTGCAGAACCCTTACCCCCAGAGGAGAGGCAGCCACGACCCTTGGCACTGAACGGCCATGACCCCTTACACACCACCAGGCTGTTACAGGTGCAGTGTTTAATTTCCCCCTCTCCCTTTTGGGTGAATGAGTTATTATATCTATCCTCATAGTTTCTATAAATGTAAACAAAACAGACTTTTGGTAATATAGATCTCAATCTTGATATACAAATCATCTTTGTTGTTTGTTATATTCATCCATACACTGAATATGATGTGAAAGTCTCAGTTGACAAGTCACTGCCATTCCCATTTGATTTTTCCCCAATACCTAAGTAGATCTTAAACACCCATTCCCACACAGGACCTGATCACCTATGACGATGAGGAACCAGATGTAACCTATGGCCTGGGCCCCCTTGACAACCATGGCCGATTAGCTGCGGTCTCCCACCTGCTGGCAGCTTTGGTGACGACACTCGACCCACAGCACCTTAGGCGGCTTGCAACTAGGGTCATGTCAGACTCCTGTTTGTGGGTCTCTAGATTGTTCAGGTGAGAAGGATGAATGTGAGTAAGTGTTTGTCTGTGATGATGTTGAAGCAAGTTTGGAAGGTATGGGAATTTGTTTATTTATATATTGGCTGTTAAAGCACATTTAAGTTAATTTCATATTATTACAGGTATTATGAATTAGTACTATTAAGATAAAGAATATGAAATAGGATTATATTATCTTGAGCCAGAGATTAGCATAGTGTAATGGTCTCTAGTATTTGTTTAGTGATATTGTAAACTTGAATTATTTTTTCTATTGTTTAACATGTCTGAATCATCTCTGCCTCCAACAGATACTTTGACTCAACAGCATACATCCACGAGGATGTGCGTGAGGGTGTGGTGCGTGTATGCCGCATGCTGCTTCACACACGCTACCCCAAGTATGCAGCAGATGGCTATGAGGCACTTTATGCCAGACCTCCAGTTATCTATACCAGCAGCACTGTCCGACCTGGGCTGCCCCAACACATTGCAGCCATGGTGAGTTTGTTTAGATTGTACTACTTGTCTTTCTTTGTCTTCATTTTTTTGCTTGATTAATTTGATTAGATGTATATGATAGATTTCCTGTTATTATTCTGTGGTTTTACATATTGATAGCTGTGAAAGCTATGGTGAAATGAGTGAATTTCACATTTTATTTCACATGCCATACATCTATTCTTGGTATATAAACTTGGATAGAGATGATCATTTGTAAAAGAAAAAAAGAAAAAGAGAGAGAGAGAAAAATAATTTCTTCACATACTTTTTATGCAGTTATTCTTAATATATTAACTTGGATAGAGATGATCATATGGAAAAGAAAAAAGAAAATACGGAGAGGAAAAATCATTTCTACACATAACTTTTTATGCAGCTAATAAAATTCTAAACATCCATCACAGCTTGGTCTGGGGTCTGGCTGTGTGCGAGTTGTTCCCTGCAATACAGTTGTGGGGTCACCAGTTGCAATGGATACAGCAGCACTTGATCGCATGATGGCGGAAGATTTAGCAGCACAAAAGAAACCTCTGCTTGTCATTGCAAATGTCGGTGAGTGTAAGGAATGTTGTTGGTGTCATCATATTAGGATTTTGAAATATGTCTGTCTGGGTGCTTAAATGGGGTTACTGGGAAAAAAGAATAATGGTTGCTAAGAATTACTGTGTTTTCTTTTGAAAGATAGGCTAAGTGCAGTTTTGAAGTTGGTATCATTCTGTTTTTTATGTATGAGGATTAGTTACTAGATTCAATATCATCAGTAACACTCATACTATATGACTACTATCTGTATGACAAGCTAGAAAATTAAAAATTTACAGCCCATACTACATGGCTACCATCTGTGTGACAAACTAGAAAAAAAAGATCTGGAACCCAAAACAAGAACAAGAAAAAAATTAAAATGGTAATTATAAAAAAGTTACTACAATGGAATAATCCACCCTTTTTCTTCCCCAATGCAAAAGGTGGTGGAGCCGTAGGGGGTGTAGACAATGTTGGTCGCATCCAAGAACTCTGCAACACACACGAAGCATGGCTTCATGTAGAGGGGCATGCTCTGGCGGCACTTACACTGCCCAATGCACCCAATTTGGTAATTGTCCCTTGCAAGGATGTATTGATGTTTGTGTGACTTTGAAATTCATTTTTTAAATTTAAAAAGTATATCTAAATGTTGAAGTCTTGTAAATTAATCTGTTCTTCATGCTCTTATAATATTTGTTTATTTACACAAAGTGTGTGTTGTTGTTGATTATTTTATATATATATATATATATATATATATATATATATATATATATATATATACATATATATATATATATATATATATATATATATATATATATATATATATATATATATATATATATATATATAAATATATATATATATTTACAGTGAGACTTTCGACCCCATTTAATGAAGTTTTCCCCAATTTCAGCCTGCAAAAGTAGCCGACAGCATGACCCTGCCTCTGTCCCTGTGGCTCGGGATTCCCTCACTTCCATATGTTGTATCCTTTTGCGCATTGTGTGTGATGTGCGTGGGATCATGGGTTGGTTTATCCTAAGGTGGAAGTTTGGAGTTTATGAAAAAATTATTGGTAGAGAAGGTTAAAAAAGGTTATTTGTTTAATAGTTGTTGATTACTATAATGATTATTGTTGCTTAATATAATGATTATAGATATTGTTAGGATTGGTGTTGCTTTCACTATTATCATTGTCATCTATAATCATTTTTTTTTGTTATCATTATCATTACTATTTCACTTATTATCATCAGTATCATTGACATTACTAGTTATCTGTATTTTCATTATACTTGATTGTACTCCACTGATAACTTAGCACACCCTGGTATCTTACCTTTTAGATCAGGGTGCTTCACGGCAGTCACATGGCCCCAAAAATGGGCTTTAGGCTGATGTGGTGGCCCATCTGAGGAGTGTGTGGCTTTTAGGCCGGGTGCACACGAACATTCTTGTGCGGTGACAAGACTTTTTATCTCCCCTTTGTAATGATATTTTCTCTTTTTGTGCTCTTTTTTTTTTGTTTTTGTTTTTTCGTTTTTTTGCCATTTTCCAAATTTCCATATTTATCATTTGAATAGCTTTATCCAGGTGCTAAAAGGCTCTTCTCCTTGCACAGACTCCATGTCATCTCCATATGTAATCCATAACTCAGTTCAAGAATAATAACAATCAGTAACATTTTGGTATTTGTGTCATTTTAGTATTTTTTTCATGATATCAATTTTCTGTAATACACGATGTTTAGGAATAGGATGCTGAGCATGGAAATGATGTCCTCCCTGGTGCTCTTCCATTTATGGCTCATGGAAACTACAAGCCATATTCATACATTTATGGGAATAATGTAAAAGCCCTTTCTAAACACCAAATAATTCTAATTGTCCTCCAAGTGGTTTGTGCCCTTGTGGCATGTCTATCCTGTCACCCAGGCCCTCATCCAAACTGCTTGGTGGGTGATTAGACTCATTTAGGGTTCAGAAAGGGGCTTTTGCATTATTTCCATCATTAAATGAGTGGAATGTAGTGTCTGTGAGCCATGACTGTAATAGTGTCAGATCCAGAGAATATGCCATTTCCATGCACGGTATCCTAATCCTGCCATGCTGTGAAAAGCAGAAGAGGTTGCATTATAGAAAACTGAATATTCTGGAAAAAAAGACAAATAGTTAAATGTTGCTTATTGTTTTTATTCATGTGCTCCAAGCCTACAAACCTCACACCCGTCAGATCGGCTGCTCGTGTAAGCCTAATGCCTGTATATTGGGCCATGTGATTCCTGCCATGCTGTAACGAGGAGAACAGGTTGTACTATAGAAAATTGACTATTCTGAAAAAAAAGACGCAAATAAATAAATTTTACTTATTGTTATTCGTGTGCTCCTAATCTACAAGCCTCGCGCCCGTCAGATTGGCTTCTCATATAAGCCTAATGCCTGTATTTTGGGCCATGTGATTGCTGTGAAGCAATCAGTCTTCTATCTACCATCTTCTCTAGGTGAAACAGGTGTTTCCACATCTGTAACAAGGTCTTCTCCATATTAAAATCCTCTATTTGTATTATTACTGTAAGCATACAAATTAGCAAGGATGCACCTAAATTCCCACCTAGATATATAGGAAATTTCATTTGAACTGTTGCTACATTTGTACACCTACCTTGTACTCTGGTTTCCTGGTTTACTCTGTAATACTATGTCATTGACTTTATAAGGATCATTGTTATCATTAAGATTACTTTAATTCATTTATGAAATATATAGACGGATATATGGATGGTTGGATGGATGGATGGATGGATGGATGGATGGATGGATAAATGGAGAGATGGATAGATAGATATAGATATGTTTATTTATTTATTCATTTCTTTCTTCTGTTGTCTTTATTTCTTTCTACATCTTTCTTTTTTCCCTTCTTTTTTTCTTTCATTTTTCCTTTCTTTTTATTTCTTTCTTTCCTTTTCTTTTTATTTTCTTTTTTTCTTTCTTTTTGTAGTATTTTTTCTTTTGGATTTCTTCCTTTTTTATTGATGTATTTTTCTTTCTTTTTACTTCTGCGCTTTTTATTTTTTTCTGTCTGTCTTTGTCTGTCTTTTTCTCTGTCTTTCTATCTTTCTGTCTGTCTGTCCCTTCCTTCCTTCCTCCCTTCCTTCCTTCCTCCCTTCCTCCCTTCCTTCCTTCCTTCCTCCCTCCCTTCCTTTCTCCCTTCCTTCCTTCCTTCCTTCCTCTCTTCCTTCCCCCCTCCCTTCCTTCCTTCCTTCCTCCCTCCCTTCCTACCATCCTTCCTTCCTTCCTTATTTCCTTCCTTATTTCCTTCCTTCCTTCCTTCCTTCCTTCCTCCTTTCCTTTCTATCCTTCTTTCCTTTCTATCCTTCTTTCCTTCCATTCCTTCCTTTCCTTCCTTTCCTTCTTTCCTTTCCTTTCCTTTCCTTTCCTTTCCTTTCCTTTCCTTTCCTTTCCTTTCCTTCCCTTCCCTTCCCTTCCCTTCCCTTCCCTTCCCTTCCCTTCCCTTCCCTTCCCTGCCCTGCCCTTCTCTTCTCTTCCCTGCCCTTCCCTGCCCTGCCCTGCTCTTCTCTTCTCTTCCCTGCCCTTCCCTGCCCTGCCCTTCCTTTCCCTTCCCTTCCCTTCCTTCCTTCCTTCCTTCCTTCCTTCCTTCCTTCCTTCCTTCCTTCCTTCCTTCCTTCCTTCCTTCCTTCCTTCCTTCCTTCCTTCCTTCCTTCCTTCCTTCCTTCCTTCCTTCCTTCCTTCCTTCCCTTCCTTCCTTCCTTCCTTTGCTTTCTCTCCTTCCTTTGCTTTCTCTCCTTCCTTTCCTTCCTTTGCTTCCTTTGCTTTCTCTCCTTCCTTTCCTTCCTTTGCTTCCTTTGCTTTCTCTCCTTCCTTTCCTTCCTTTGCTTCCTTTGCTTTCTCTCCTTCCTTTCCTTCCTTTGCTTCCTTTCCTTTCCTTCCTTCCTTCCTTTCTTCCTTCCTTCCCTTCTTCCTTCCTTCCCTTCTTCCTTCCTTCCCTTCTTCCTTCCTTCCCTTCTTCCTTCCTTCCCTTCTTCCTTCCTGCCTTCCTTCCTTCCTTCCTGCCTGCCTGCCTGCCTGCCTTCCTTCCTTCCTTCCTTCCTGCCTGCCTTCCTTCCTTCCTTCCTGCCTGCCTGCCTGCCTGCCTGCCTGCCTGCCTGCCTGCCTGCCTTCCTTCCTTCCTTCCTTCCTTCCTTCCTTCCTTCCTTCCTTCCTTCCTTCCTTCCTTCCTTCCTTCCTTCCTTCCTTCCTTCCTTCCTTCCCTTCTGCCTTCCTTCCTTCCTTCCGTCCTTCCTTCCCCCTTTTTTTGCACAGAAGATCTATCTGTAGTGTTTTAATTAACTTGTGCCAGGTGTCCCTCCTTTTGGGGAATTTTTTAATATGTTAAAGATTTCAGGTGTTGAATGCATAATTAATCAAATATTTGTGTCATAACCGTTACTGTACATAGTAAATGTGTTATATTCGTCTTACAGTGTGTTATCATAGAAAGATGTATGGAAATGATTCTTGGAGAGTTTTCATTTTATATTTTATGGATTTGTACTTTTTCCTTAACAACAATCCCAGACCCTATACAAGGCATATGAGACCTCGGCAGTTCATGCAGCGGGTCTGACGGCACTCAGTTTGCACGTGCGATTGTCGTGTCTTCCTCTCTGGACCACATTACAGGTAAAATTTAGTTTTCTTGTGCTCTATACAATCATTGTCGTTTTGAATATTGTGCGTTAATTTTCTATGCAGTTGTAGATTTAAAAAGAGATTGCATGTTATAGGTTTCCAATATGCTTTTTTTTGTATTTTCTTAGTAATATTTGATACTGACTTTATCTCCTTGTGGCAGACCTTAGGCCAGACTGGAGTGATATCGCGGTTCCAGCACGCCTTTGAGCTTAGCCAGTATCTGCAGCAGCATCTTGCCACATTACCACGGATTCGGCTCTTCGTGAGTTTGCGTCCTTTTAGTGAAGGCTATTATTTTCTTTACTATGTCCTTCCTTTTTTAAAGGAGATTTTTATTTTATTTATTTATTTTTTTAGTTAATATATATATATATTTTTTTATGTGACCTTTATTATTTTTGTACTTTATTGATTTATTTTATTTATTTGTTGATCATTATTATTATTATTATTATGCAAAGGTCTCCTCTCAGTTTCTATTTTAGACTTGTTTCTTCTAAGTTTTCTATTAATGTTTCAGGTCTGTGTTGATCAATATTCTCTCCCTGTTTCCTATATTCCGGAGATGTTGTCCTCTGGTCTATGTTATTATTATTACTCCTTTATTCTTCTGTTTGGGTCTCTGATGTTGCTCCTTCAGAAGTCTCTCTTTTTTGCTGTGTAGTTTTTATTGTTTTTTTCTCCTTCATTCGTTGCTGTTTTTGGTATTCCAGTTATTTTCTGTATCTACATTCCTATCAACCCCTAAAGGACAGCAGAATTCAGGGCTTCTTGTGCATGAAAAGGGTGTTTATATTAAGGTATCCTCTGATACAGAATTATTGTGGCTAAAACTTTGATATCTCTGATGTGGAATTTGGACATTTTTTTAGATTATTTTTGTGTATGTTTATCCAGTGGGTGCACATACTTGAGAATAGCAATAACTGATATTTATTTGCTGAATATAAATTTGTCCATGGATTCTGTCTATCCTCAGCCTCATATTCATCTAGTCATGTTTTCTCATTATAGTTTCTCCAATCATACTTTTTTAAGACATGTCTCTCCACCCCCCAACCTCATGTTTTCATCACTTCTGTTTGTTTCATTCTTGTAGTCTCACTTTTTTATCGCATTTTTTCTCTCTCTCACTCCCGTTTTTTGTCACTCCAGATTTTCTCTCTATCAATTTTTCTTTTTTTCTTTTTTCAAGTTTATCATCTCTGTATCAAGTTGCATTTTATTACATTTATATCCCCCTTCAGATGGACTTTTTGTTCTTCCAATTTTCTCAGGCTCATTTTTATTACTCCTTCACTGTCTCTCCCTCGGTCTTTTGTTTTAATCACTCCTGTGTTTCACTCCCACAGTCACACTTTTTTTTTTTTTCTAACTGTCAATCTTCATGATTTTGTCCTTACCTGGATCTGACTCTTTTAATATCCCTGTTTTCCTTTCTCTATCACTCTTTTTTTCATCTCTCCTGCTTTTTATTCTTTCTAGTTATTGTTTTTATGACACATTTTTTATCTCTTCTTCAGAGTCCAGTCCCCCCTGAGGGCACGGCAGTCACCATTCAGGATCTAGTCACCAAGCCTGTCAGCACTGCAGTGAGTACTCTAGGGTGGGGTGTCTGGGAATAGAACAGTAGGAATGGTAGTGCATTGACACTAGTAATAGTAGTGACAATGATGATGAGGAGGATGATAGTAGGGAATATGGATTATAGCAGGTGCGTAATAGTGAGGATGATGATGATGATATTGGTGAATATGACGGCAGTGAGGAGTAGCACTAATTAAAGTGATAATAGCGGCTGACTCAATGTTGATTAATGTTGATTAAGGGTAATGGTAATCAAGAGGAGCAATCATTGTAGATATGTAATTATGATCAAATGAGGATAAAAGTTTAATCAAATAGAGATGATTACTTATTAACAGAATGTTGGCAGTTTTGAGAACGATGAGATTTAGTAATGATAAGGATGATTATGAGATTATTTAAAATCATATTAATTGATAATTTGAGTTATGAAAAATTGATAATTTGAATAATGAAAAATATGATTGCATATATCAACCCTGTAGCAGTGATGTTGACAGCCTCCCAGTGCTTGAAGAAAAGTGATTCAGTTTATTGTGAAAGGGATTAGAGCAGCAGAAACCTACATTTTCATTATACTCAGCTGCTAACATTTCATACTGCTGATTCATGCTTGCCTGCCAACCATTTTTTTTTTTTTTTTTTTTTTTTTTTTTTTTTTTTTGGTCAAGGCAGAAAAAGGGTCTGTCAGTAATAGATTACATTTCTCAGTTTCGTTTGTTCCTGCACATTGTGAAACTCTAGTAGATTTTTTTCTTTTTTTATGTCAAGGGGACAATTTTATGGCTTTAAAGAAATGGCAATGTGGATACTGAAGCCATGGATTTGTAATTGGGTTTGGTTATATTTAGCAATGGACAGGTTTTTAGGTTCATTGATGAGTCTGGGCTGAGGTAGGGACTGTACGATGGTAAACATATTTATAATGTGTTTTTCATGCATTTTCAGCAACTCCTAGAAACTGTGAGTGGGTCGGTGGTATTCCAGTATGTTGATGAGACAAACACAGGTGGCAAGAACTCTGAGTATTACGACAATTTGAATTCATGGGTGAGTTGATGTTCCCTTAAATTTTATTTTAATTTTTAACCCACTCAGCTACTCTCTTTTTCATATGTCTTTGTTGAAGAGAACCAATAATATCCCTTTAGATACAAACCTAATAAGATATCCTTAAGGAAGTGAGAACTAAGATGAATTATGAAATTTATCGTTACGGGTGAGACATTTTTATGGGTAAAATATTACGCTGTACATGAAATGTAGCATTTCAGGGGACTTGATATTATAATTGTGTCATTTCAGTATAGGTGAAATCATACTAGGTAACATGAGAAGCAACATCAGTTAACACAGTCTTGTTCCAAATTTCTCCCCAGCTGGGTCAGGTTGTACGACGTGATCTAGGTAGTATCCCTCTAGAGCTGGTGCAGCTGGATACGGCTGGCCTTGTCCTGCGCTGGAGCCCCATGGAAGGACCTGAGACCTACCACATCACTCTCGCACATGTTGATCACCTCATTCACTCCCTTCACCATCAACTAGTAAGTTGATAAATTCTGGTGGTAGTTTTTACAATTTTTTTTTTTTACTTCTTGTTTGCAAGTTCATTTTGCTTAATATATATATTGCTGAATTTATCCACAGCAATCACATTTTTGTTAATTTGATGTATGTCTTAGATGTGA
>NC_091552.1:45480600-45483100 GCF_042767895.1 Penaeus vannamei
TTGTGAGAAGTGTATTTGTATTTATTTATGTTTGTTCTCCGAGATGTCTTCCTGTATATAAGGAGTTACCTCGGTATTCACTTGTGTTACTATGCAAATGTGTTTACAGCACCAGTTTAGCATTTTATTTATTTATTATTATTGTTTTTTAATACTGCCAACTTGTATAACTGTAGCTATTATTTTTTTCCTCAAATATCTTTTACCTTTGTTGTTATCATCATTATTTTTCTATTGTTTCACTTATTTAACATTACGTTTGTGTAGGTCCCATGCAGTGGATTTGCACCCAGGATACTGATATACTAGTGTGTTTGGCTTTTATAATCTGTTGTGCACTTTTTTTTTCTTTGATAAGGCTCTGATTCCTTCTCATTATTTTTTATTTCCGTAGTTGATTATCAGAGTATTACTGTCATAATCTGTTACAGATAGACTTATTCTAGTTTTATTTCATCGGCACTTTGGATTTTTGTAGCTGTAGATCTGTTTATGTTTATTCTACATTCCAATTGCGCTGTGTAAGACCTATTGGCTGAGGTCGGCAATTATATATTTATTTATATTTGTATAGATATATATATATTTATATATGAGGTATATATGTATCTATATATACATACACATTAAACGTATATATGGACTTTTTTTGTTGTTTTTGCTGTGTGTTGTTGAGTGCGATAATATTTATATAAACAGATGATTATTAGTTGGGGTGCAATTGTGCAAAGGAAAAAATGTGTGATTTTGTGTATATGAGGTGATTTTATTATTATTATTATTGTTTTTTGTAGATTTATTTGATATTGAGAAAAATAAAATCTTAGTGCACATGGTCAGATCTTTTTAAAAAATGTCTGTTCAGTTACTTTCTCTTTCAGTGAAAACTCTTAATGGGAAAAATGAATGAGGACAAGACAAAAGAGATTACTGAAGATGAAATTTTTTTCTGCATGATCATTATCTTCTTTGTTGGGTTTACATAAAAGGAAAAAATGGATGGAACTAGACTGGAAGCAGTTTATATCATTTGTTTTTTCTCTGAGCTTCTCTCGTTTGTTAATGATTTTCTACTTGTCACTTTTTTCCCCTCTTCTTTTCTTTGAATAATAAACCTAAGAAAATGCATTCCTCCTGATTTCCCACTTTCTCTTAGGCACCAAAAAACCCCCATTTTCTGTTGCAGTCTCCCAGCACCCCATTTTCTATCATAAACCGTTTTTCTGTTGCTTTACCTTAGTCTGTAAACGGAGGATAGTTTTTTCTTCTCTTATATCTTATATGAAAGCTAATTACGTTGTGTGTGTGTGTTACTTTTCTCTTTGGGCATTCGAAATTGAATATTTTTATGCTAGTCAAAATGAAAGAAAGTTTGCAAAAGAGAATTTCACTTTAGATATTATTTGATGAATGCAAAGTGAATTTTTTGTTTTCTCTCTCTCTCTTTCTCTGTTCTTAGGATATATATGTATTTGTGTCTTATGATTTATTTGTTAACATTTCTATTTAACCCCCCCTTTTTTTATAATTTTTCCTTTTTTTTATTTTTTAATTTTATTTACTTTGTCTCTGTTCCTTTAATTTAGGAAGGGGTATTATGGAAGTAATTCTATTGCAGTTAGTGCCTTTCTAAATTATTTCAAGGAAGAAGTGATTGGTGTTTGTATGTCTAAGAGGGAGTCTTCAAAGGTCAATGGATATAGGCATAGTCATTAGTGAGACTTAGGGTTCTTTTATGCATTATTATGTATTTGGTGATGATGGGACACCGAAATCTGGAGGATTCTTTATTGTATTTTATTATTATATATATTTCTATTGAAAGTATGTGACTTTGTACTATGAGAATAAAGCTTTTTCTCAAGCTCTCTCCCTAGGAGAAAGGAAAACTAGTTTGCATATGTATTATATATGGTTATATATATATCTATATTTTGTTTCTGGCTCTTATATTGATGATTTTATTTGAAATGGATTTATAAAGAAAACAATATTGATTTAGTTCTGTCTAAGGTTACATAAAGGATAATTTTGATAAGTCTGTTAAGAGATTGCAATGTTTGCATGGTTTTGCAGTGTACCCAACAATATTTTGGGCATTAGAGTTTGCATGGTGGAGGGTAGTGTTTCATCATCATTGTTATTATTTTGTTCCCCTTCATAAGCTAGGTGTGTGAGGTATTGTGTCATTGGCGAATGGGAGAACTGTTTAAAAAGGCTGCGACAGCATCTCATTCTCTTCCTTGATGAGCTATAGAATTGTAGAATGTTTCCTAAAGAGTCATCAGAATCTTGTGTTTTTTCCAGTTTCTCTCTCTCTCTCTTTTTATCGTTAGTCTTCTTCATTTACTTCATTCTTCATATCTTCTTAGTCAAACTCCAAAGCAGCTACCATGTGCATTACTAGGACAATATGATATATAAAACCCGAGGGAACTTCTTTGTTTATTGTCTCTTATTGTGGATGATTGACATCTCTGTTATGATGAATAGCTATCAC
>NC_091552.1:45493100-45508100 GCF_042767895.1 Penaeus vannamei
ATCCGTCAAAGTGTCCAGATTAATTAGTGCGAGATGCTCTAATTAGCGAATGAGGTGGAGGGCACACATTAGGCATATTAGAGTGGCTTATCCTGTATCGATATGTTCCTGGGAATTGTCTATTTTCACTATTTTATTTTGCTATCATTGTTTGTTATCATTGTTGTTATCGTGATTTTTGCTATTTTCATCAAAGCTTTTATTATTGTTGTTATTATCATTAATGTTGTTATTATCATCATTATCATTATCATCATCATTATTACTATTATAACGATTACTATTACAATTATTACTACTGTTATTATCATTATCATTATTGTTATCAAGATTGTCATTATTATTATCATTATTGTTATTTTCATTATTATTATCATCATTATTTTGATTATCATCATCATTATCATTATTATTATCATCATTATCACATTATTTTATTCATTACTGTTATTGTTGTTATTAGTGTTATCATTACTGTTACAATCATCATCATCATTAATGTTATTACCAATTATCATTATTGTTAGCATCATTACTACTACTACTACTACTACTACTATTATTATAATTATCATTATTATAATTATTATTGTTATCATTATTTTTATTGTTATCACTCTTATTATTATCACTCTTATTATTATCATCATTATTATTATCACTATCATTATTATTATTATCATTATCATTATCATTATCATTACCATTATTATTATCATTATCATTATCATTATTACTATTATCATTATTATCATTATTATTATCATTATCATTATCATTATCATTATCATAATTATTATTATCATTATTATCATTATCACTAATATAATAATAATAATTATTATTAAAAACTGTCCTTGCTATAACGATCACGCAAACAAAAACATTTTCTCTCACACTGAAGCCAATAAATACAAACAGACAATCACAGAGGCAAACAAACACCCTGTTTCACACTCAAACAAATACAAACAAATAATCTGAGAGAAAAACACCGTCTCATACCCAAACAAAAAAATACAAACAGACAATCACAGAGATAAACAAACACCCTGTGTCACACTCAGACAAACAAATACAAACAAACACCTAATCTCACACTAAAACAAACAAATACAAACAAACACCTTGTCTCTCACTCAAACAAACAAATACAAACAAACACCTTGTCTCTCACTCAAACAAACAAATACAAACAAACACCTAATCTCACACTAAAACAAACAAATACAAACTAACACCTTGTCTCACTCAAACAAACATACAAACAAACACCCTGTCTCACTCAAACAAACATACAAGCAAACACCCTGTCTCACTCAAACAAACAAATACAAACAAACACCCTGTCTCACTCAAACAAACAAATACAAACAAGCACCATGTCTCACACTCAAACAAACAAATACAAACAAACAGCCCCTCTGTCCTTGTTATAACTCGATAAACACTCAATCAGCCAGTGTTGCATCTCTGAAGTGCGCAGTGTTGCCAATGACAGCGTCTTTGGGGCTGATGCTAGCGTGTTCCTTTCAGCAAATTGGGGGGAGGGGGGGGAGGGGGCTTTTGGGTCTGTTTGGTCGGTGGATTATTCGTGTGGTTGTGTGCGTGTTTGTCTGTGTGTGTGTCTGTTCTGGTTTGTGTGCGTCGGCGAGTGGTTTGTCTCTTGTACATTTTTTTGTGGGTCTTATCAGTCGATTTATGTATCTTTCTGTTTACACTTCTCTCTCTCTCTTTCTTTCGCTCTCTCTCTCTCTCTCTCTCTCTCTTTTCCCTCTCTCTCTCTGTCTGTCTGTCTCCTCTCTCTCTCTCTCTCTCTCTCTCTCTCTCTCTCTCTCTCTCTCTCTCTCTCTCTCTCTCTCTCTCTCTCTCTCTCTCTCTCTCTCCCTCTCTCTCTCTGTCTCTCTCTCTCTCTCTCTCTCTCTCTCTCTCTCTCTCTCTCTCTCTCTCTCTCTCTCTCTCTCTCTCTCTCTCTCTCTCTCTCTCTCCTCTCCCTCTCTGCTTCCCTCCTCCCTCCCCCTTTCTCTCTCTCTCTCTCTCTCTCTCAGAGAGGTGATTAGCTAAATCAACTATCCTTGGGTACAATGAGACGAATCTTCTATGTAAGCCACTGATTAATCCCAGGTCCTTGGAAAACAGAACTATGGTGTATGGAGGACTAAGAATAGATCCTGTCTTTGGAGTCTCTCACTCGACGTGTACACGAATCTATACAAGGAAAGTGTATGTGAAGAACTTGGTATTCCAATAAGGTAGATTGTGTTGATTAAGGTTGCTTTGTGTGTGTGTGTGTGTGTGTGTGTGTGTGTGTGTGTGTGTGTGTGTGTGTGTGTGTGTTCTGTCGCTGCTGGAGTGGAATGGACCGCTTGCTTCGTGTTATTCACTGAGGCGAGGGGTATATATGTGTAGATGCGAGTGGATTAAAGTGTTGTGTGTGAGATTTGGGTGTTGTTGACAGGGTTTTGCGGGAAGGTAATAGAGGATGGGGGCTTACGTTAGTGTACTGTATGTATGTAGCAGAAGATGCACTTTCTTTTTCTTTTTTTTCTCTGTTTCTTTCTCTCTCTTTGTCTCATCTCTCTCTCCCTACCCCCCCCTCTCTCTTTCTCCTCTGTCTCTCCCCCGCTCTCTCTTTCTCTCTCTTTCTCTCGCTCTCTCTCTCTCTCTCTCTCTCTCTCTCTGTTTCTCTCTCCCCTCCTCTCTCTCTCTCTCTCTCTCTCTCCCCGTCCCCTCTCTCTCCTCACCCCCCCTCTCTCTCTCTCTCTGTTTCTCCCCCCCTCTCTCCCCCTCTCTCTCTTTTCGCTTTTTCCTCCTTTAAATCAAATCCAGCAATTGTTCGCTTAACCGGAAAGTTTTATCCAATTTCCCGCTTGAAGATCGAAGGCTTAGATAGACGTTTCGAATTTGATTTATCCGAATATCAAAAGCTCTTTGGGTTTTAGTTCATGTTGTGGTTTTCTGTTTTGAGGGCCTGTTTGGGAACGGAAGTCGTCGTTGTTGATTGTTGTTCGTGTTGTTGTCGTTCTTGCTGTTGTTGTTACTATTGTCGTTTTTTGTGGTTGTAGTTTTGATTTTTGTGTTGTGATTGTTTTGTTGTGTTTTTCGTTATGATTGTTTTTGTTGTGGTTGTTGTTGTTGTGTTTTTCGTTATGATTGTTTTTGTTGTGATTGTCGTTATTGTTTTTGTTGTGATTGTCGTTATGATTGTTTTTGTTGTGATTGTCGTTATGATTGTTTTTGTTGTGATTATTTTTGTTGTGATTGTCGTTATGATTATTTTTGTGGTGATTGTTGTTGTGATTGTCGTTTTGATTTTTTGTTGTGATTGTTGTTGATTGTTTTTGTTGTGATTTTCGTTGTTGGTGATAGTGGTGGGCTTACTGTTGTTGATGTTGTTTTGTTGTTGTTGGTACGCCGTTGATGCGTTTGTTGTTTCATTGTTGTTATTCATTGATGTTATTACTGTTGTTTTACTTTCGTTGTCACTACGACTGCCTTTGTTGTTATTACTATCATTATTTTCCTTTGTTATCATTAACTTTATCCTTATATTTATCAGCATTTCCTTGATTATCACTACCATCACCTTAATTGTTGTTCATGTTTTTTTTTTCTGTAGCCCTTGTTGTTGAAGTATTATTATCGTTATTATCATTTTATCATTTTGTCATTTATATAATCATCTCCATTTATTTTATCATCCCGATCTTGATAATCCTCGTTCTTATCAATGCATTATCATTATCCTCATCATCGCAATTATCATTATTCCGAGCAACTGTACTCAATCTGACCTAATTTTAGTATGAAAATGCATATGAAAATCAACAATCAATACAGATTATAAAACTGAGAAATAAAAAATTGATGAAGAATAAAAGAATTCGTCAAATATCAAATCAAAACACAATATATAATAATCAATGGAGTTATTACGTCGTACGTTCACAGCAAATACACTGTTTTCTTCAACACGTCTTTTCTATGTTCGAATGTTGTTCATACGTAGTAAGTGTGTATAGCGGAAGGCATCGTGCGGTATGTAAAAAAAAAAAAAGAAAAAAGAAAAAAAAAAAGAAGAAGAAGAAGAAAAAAAGAAGAAAAAAAGGTATTCTAAATGATCTAATATCGTATTACATTGTGGTATATAACGTCGTGTAAGGGGATACGTTTTTGTACAGTTATTTTGTACCAAAATGATGTACTGTAGATAACGAAACAGAAAACTCGCATCCCTTATCAAATATCACATAACGCATTACAGTGTGACGTAACGTAAAGTACAGTGTGGTTTGATATAAAGAACAGTGCCATTTAATCTAAAGTTCAGCGTGAGATAATGGAAAGTACACTTGTTATCTAATGTAAAATGTAGTGTGATGTGATATTAAGTACAGTTTGATATGCTAGAAGATGCAGTGTTATGTAATATGAATTATGTTCAAGCCGTGAACGTAATCAGTGCGACAAAACATTTGGAACAATATATATAATTTTACGAATCAATAAGTGTCTCCGTGTGAGAGGTTTTCGAGTGAGACTCAATGAGCGTCTTGTCAGGGAAAGATGTTTTTCTTGAACAAAGAGATGTCTAATTTTATACTGTGTTGTTTAGGATTCCTTGTTTTTTTTTCTTTTATTTATGTGCATGCTTGTGTGTGTTTGTTTATGTTTGTGTTTATATATTTATGTGTGTGTGTGTATGTTTGTTTGTGTGTGTATGTGTGTGTGAGTGTGTGTGTGTGTGTGTGCGTGTATGTGTGTGTGTGTGTGTGTGTGTGTATGTGTGTGTGTGTGTGTGGGTGTGTGTGTGTGTGTGTGTGTGTGTGGGTGTGTGTGTGTGTGTGTGTGTGTGTGTGTGTGTGTGTGTGTGTGTGTGTATGTGTGTGTGTGTGTGTGTGTATGCATGTATGTACGCGTGTGCGAGTCTGTGTCTTCGTGCTTATGTCTACACCCTTGAGTTTCTGCAATAACTGTGTATATGTATTAAGAGGACCATGTATTAAAAAATAAAACAAAATAAACAAATGAATAAATAAAGAGAGACAGAATAAAACAGAAATAAAACAAAATCACACAGATCCAGCGAAGCAGGAGGAACTAGAGAAGCTAAAAAGGGGGAAGATAGAAAGACCAAATAAATGTAGTAGACGACTAAAAATAGGGTGTAACTGGAGACGAAAGTGGAACAAAGGAAAGAGAGAAATTAATGAGCGGGAAAGAAGAGGAGGAAAGAAAAAAGAAGAAGGAGGAGAGAGCGAAAGAGAAAAAAATATGTAACAGAGACCAGCGGAAATAAACACAGATGGAATAAAATGAGAGAGAGCCAAGTAGATAGATAGATAATTAGATAAATACGTCGAAAAAGAGATAGACAATTTGATGGAAACAGATTACCAGATACATAGATAGATATTGAGAGATAGATAGTTAGATAGTGAGCCAGATAGATATTGAAACAGATAAATGGAAAGACATTAAGAGACAGATAGATAGAAAGACACTAAGAGACAGACAGATAGAAATATAGATACTAAAAGGAAGATAGATACGTGAGAGATCGATAGAGAAATAAGGAGAGATAGATAGATATCGAGAGACAGATAGATAGAAAGACACTAAGAGACAGACAGATAGATATATGGATACTGAAAGGAAGATAGATACGTGAGAGATCGATAGAGAAATAGAGATAGAGAGATCGATAGAGAAATAAGGAGAGATAGATAGATATCGAGAGATAGATAGATAGATAGGATGAGAATCTATATGAACAGATGCACAGGTTGATGGATAGACATATGTAGAAATATATGTCGATAAATATTGATTAATAGATCGATAGATATAGATACATAGGTTGGTGGAGAGTGATAGACAGACATATGGGCCAGTCGATATAGATAGATATATTGATCAATGGGATATTGTTTGATAGACAGGTAGATGAATATAAATAGATAGACAAACAGGCAGACGAAGATAAGTGAGCCAAACAAAGGTAAGAGACAGGCAGAGAGAAAAAACAAAGAACATGGTAAATAGAAAACAAAAAAGAGAACACGACCCATAAAAAAACAAATAGAAAAAATCGGTTACATGATCCATAATAACAACGAAAAAATAAAGAAGTGAAAAATCGAGAACAATACCCAGCTAAAAAACAACAACAACAACAACAACAACAACAAAAAAAACAGCCAGAGATAACAAAAACAAAAGAAAACAAAAATAATAAGTTGTTAAAGAAGAGAAACAAACACAGCAGCAATAACAAAAATAGAACGAAAACAAAGCCCATAAACATAAACAAAATAATCACAAACAAATGAAACCAAAAACCATACCCACATAAACACACACAAAAAAATCAACATCTAAAACAAAAAAGCAGAAACTTAACATCAAAACATAAAACAAAAAGAAAAACATCAAAAGCAAAAAACAAAAACAAACAAACACTCACCATCAAAAACAAAAATAAACATAAAAAAGTCATCATAAAAAAACAAAAAACACCATCAAAAACAAAACTAAAAACGTCATAAAAAACTCAACACCAAAAACAATAACAAACATAAAAAACCTCGACAAACACAAGCACAAAAAAAAAAAAAAAAATCATCATCAAAAACAAACATAAATATCAAAATCCTCGAAAAGAACAAGCACAAAAAACAAACAAAACTCACCATCAAAAACAAAAACAAACATAAAAAACCTCGACAAACACAAGCACAAAAAACAAACAAAAAATCATCATCAAAAACAAAAACAAACAAAAAAAAAAACCTCGACAAACACAAACACAAAAAAAAACAAAAAACTCACCCTCATAAACAAAAACAAACATAAAAAACCTCAACAAACACAAGCACAAAAAACAAACAAAAACTCACCATCAAAAAACAAACATCAAAAACCTCGACAAACACAAACACAAACAAACAACTCACCATCAAAAACAAACGCAAAAAAAAACCCTAAAAAAACAAAAACAAACAAAAAACTCGACAAGCACAAAAAAAAACAAAAACCTCACCCTCAAAAACAAACACACAAAAACTCAAAAACGCAAAAAAACAAAAAACAAACATAAAAACCTCGACAAACACACAAAAAACAAACAAAAAACTCACCATCAAAAACAAACGCAAAAAAACGCAAAAAAACAAAAAACAAACATAAAAAAACAAACAAAAAACTCACCATCAAACACAAACGCAAAAAAACTAAAAAAAGGCAAAAAAAAAACAAAAAACAAACATAAAAAACTCGACAAATGCAAGCACAAAAAACAAAAAAACAAAAAACTCACCATCAAAACAAACGCAAAAAAACTCGAAAAAACGCAAAAAACAAACAAGCACAAACAAACTCGACAAACACAAAAACAAACAAACAAAAAACTCACCATCAAAAACAAAAACAAACACAAAAAACCTCGACAAACACAAACACACAAAAAACACAAAAACCTCACCCTCAAACACAAACACAAAAAACCTCATCAAACACCCAAACAACCCCCCCCCCGAGTGACCCCAGACCTCAAAACACGTGGTTCTCGATCAGCCTCGTTTGGCCTCATGACCTTCTCCTCCAAGACGAGGAGTTCGAGGACGAGAGACTGGAAGATGCTTGGCGCTGCTTCGGCTCGTGTGACTCGAGGAGGTGGAGTGAAATGCGTCTTGAGAGAAAGGTAATGATGAGGGGGACATAATGATGATGACTTTGATAGAAAAGATGGAGAGAGTGATGTAATGGCTTTTATCGTCATTTTATTATTATCATTATTATTATTATTATTATTATCATCATCATTATTATTACCATTATTATTATCATAATTAATTCTATCATTACTAACTGTAAGACAAAAACAAAAATAAACATAAAAAAGTCATCATAAAAAACATAAAACTCATCATCAAAAACAAAAAACAAAACAAAACAAAAAGGTCATAAAAAACTCACCAACAAAAACAAAAACAAAGACAAAAAAACTCGACAAACACAAGCACAAAAAACAAACAAAAAATCATCAAAAACAAAAACAAACATCAAAAACCTCGTCAAACACTAACACAAAAAACAAACAAAAACTCACCATCAAAAACAAACGCAAAAAAACTAAAAAAACGCAAAAAAGCAAAAAACAAACAAAATACCTCGACAAACACAAGTACAAAAAACAAACAAAAACTCACCATCAAAAACAAACGCAAAAAAACTAAAAAAACACAAAAAAACAGAAAACAAACATCAAAAACCTCGACAAACACAAACACACACACAAAAAAACTCACCATCAAAAACAAACGAAAAAAACTAAAAAAAACGCAAAAAACAAAAAACAAACATAAAAAACAAACAAAAAACTCACCATCAAAAACAAACAAAAAACACAACAAACAAAAACAAACAAAAAACACCATCAAAAACAAACATAAAAAAACCTCATCAAACACCAAAACAAAAAACAAAACAAAAACCTCACCCTCAAAAACAAACAACACAAAAAACCTCGACAAACACAAAAACAAACAAACAAAAAACTCACCATCAAAAACAAACATAAAAAACCTCGCCAAACACAAAAAAAACAAACAAAAACTCACCCTCAAAAACAAACACAAAAAACCTCGCCAAACACCAAAACAACCCCCCCCCCCGAGTGACCCCAGACCTCAAAACACGTGGTTCTCGATCAGCCTCGTTTGGCCTCATGACCTTCTCCTCCAAGACGAGGAGTTCGAGGACGAGAGACTGGAAGATGCTTGGCGCTGCTTCGGCTCGTGTGACTCGAGGAGGTGGAGTGAAATGCGTCTTGAGAGAATGGTGATGATAAGGGGGACATGATGATGATGACTTTGATAGAAAAGATGGAGAGAGTGATAGTGGTTATGGTAATGGCTTTTATCGTAATTTTATTATTATCATTAATATCATTATTATTATTATTAGCATTTTTATTATTACCATTATCATTATCATACTTAATTCTATCATTACTAACTGTAAGACAAAAACAAAAATAAACATAAAAAAGTCATCATAAAAAACATAAAACTCATCATCAAAAACAAAAAACAAAACAAAACAAAAAAGGTCATAAAAAACTCACCATCAAAAACAAAAACAAACATAAAAAACCTCGACAAACACAAGAACAAAAAAAAAAACAAAAAAAAACTCACAATCAAAAACAAAAACAAACATCAAAAAACTCGTCAAACATAAAAAACAAACAAAAAATTCACCATCAAAAACAAACGAAAAAAAACTAAAAAAACGCAAAAAAGCAAAAAACAAACAAAATACCTCGACAAACACAAGCACAAAAAACAAACAAAAACTCACCATCAAAAACAAACGCAAAAAAACTAAAAAAACACAAAAAAACAGAAAACAAACATCAAAAACCTCGACAAACACAAACACACACACAAAAAAACTCACCATCAAAAACAAACGCAAAAAACTAAAAAAAACGCAAAAAACAAAAAACAAACATAAAAAACAAACAAAAAACTCACCATCAAAAACAAACGCAAAAAAAACAAAACAAAAAAAAACAAACAAAAACCTCACCCTCAAACACAAACACACAAAAAACCTCGCCAAACACCAAAACAAAAAACAAACAAAAACTCACCCTCAAAAACAAACACAAACACAAAAAACCTCTCCAAACACAAAAAAAAACAAAACAAAAAACTCACCCTCAAACACAAACACAAAAAACCTCGCCAAACACAAAAAACAAAACAAAAACCTCACCCTCAAAAACAAACACACAAAAAACCTCGCCAAACCCCAAAACAACCCCCCCCCCTCGAGTGACACCAGACCTCAAAACACGTGGTTCTCGATCAGCCTCGTTTGGCCTCATGACCTTCTCCTCCAAGACGAGGAGTTCGAGGACGAGAGACTGGAAGATGCTTGGCGCTGCTTCGGCTCGTGTGACTCGAGGAGGTGGAGTGAAATGCGTCTTGAGAGAAAGGTAATGATAAGGGGGACATGATGATGATGACTTTGATAGAAAAGATGGAGAGAGTGATAGTGGTTATGGTAATGGCTTTTATCGTAATTTTATTATTATCATTAATATCATTATTATTATTATTAGCATTTTTATTATTACCATTATCATTATCATACTTAATTCTATCATTACTAACTGTAAGACAAAAACAAAAATAAACATAAAAAAGTCATCATAAAAAACATAAAACTCATCATCAAAAACAAAAAACAAAACAAAACAAAAAAGGTCATAAAAAACTGACCATCAAAAACAAAAACAAACATAAAAAACCTCGACAAACACAAGCACAAAAAACAAAAAAAAACTCACCATCAAAAACAAACACAAACACAAAAAACCTTGACAAACATAAAAAACAAACAAAAAACTTACCATCAAAAACAAACGCAAAAAAACTCAAAAACGCAAAAAACAAAAAACAAACAAAATACCTCGACAAACACAAGCACAAAAAACAAACAAAAACTCACCATCAAAAACAAACGCAAAAAAACTAAAAAAACACAAAAAAACAGAAAACAAACATCAAAAACCTCGACAAACACAAACACACACACAAAAAAACTCACCATCAAAAACAAACGCAAAAAACTAAAAAAAACGCAAAAAACAAAAAACAAACATAAAAAACAAAAAAAACTCACCATCAAAAACAAACGCAAAAAAAAACAAAACAAAAAACAAACAAACAAAAACCTCACCCTCAAAAACAAACACACAAAAAACCTCGCCAAACACCAAAACAAAAAACAAACAAAAACTCACCCTCAAAAACAAACACAAACACAAAAAACCTCGACAAACACAAAAACAAACAAACAAAAAACTCACCATCAAAAACAAACATAAAAAACCTCGCCAAACACAAAAAAAACAAACAAAAACTCACCCTCAAACACAAACACACAAAAAACCTCGCCAAACACCAAAACAACCCCCCCCCCCGAGTGACCCCAGACCTCAAAACACGTGGTTCTCGATCAGCCTCGTTTGGCCTCATGACCTTCTCCTCCAAGACGAGGAGTTCGAGGACGAGAGACTGGAAGATGCTTGGCGCTGCTTCGGCTCGTGTGACTCGAGGAGGTGGAGTGAAATGCGTCTTGAGAGAAAGGTAATGATAAGGGGGACATGATGATGATGACTTTGATAGAAAAGATGGAGAGAGTGATAGTGGTTATGGTAATGGCTTTTATCGTAATTTTATTATTATCATTAATATCATTATTATTATTATTAGCATTTTTATTATTACCATTATCATTATCATACTTAATTCTATCATTACTAACTGTAAGACAAAAACAAAAATAAACATAAAAAAGTCATCATAAAAAACATAAAACTCATCATCAAAAACAAAAAACAAAACAAAACAAAAAAGGTCATAAAAAACTCACCATCAAAAACAAAAACAAACATAAAAAACCTCGACAAACACAAGAACAAAAAAAAAAACAAAAAAAAACTCACAATCAAAAACAAAAACAAACATCAAAAACCTCGACAAACATAAAAAACAAACAAAAAATTCACCATCAAAAACAAGCGCAAAAAAACTAAAAAAACGCAAAAAAGCAAAAAACAAACAAAATACCTCGACAAACACAAGCACAAAAAACAAACAAAAACTCACCATCAAAAACAAACGCAAAAAAACTAAAAAAACACAAAAAAACAGAAAACAAACATCAAAAACCTCGACAAACACAAACACACACACAAAAAAACTCACCATCAAAAACAAACGCAAAAAACTAAAAAAAACGCAAAAAACAAAAAACAAACATAAAAAACAAACAAAAAACTCACCATCAAAAACAAACGCAAAAAAAACAAAACAAAAAACAAACAAACAAAAACCTCACCCTCAAAAACAAACACACAAAAAACCTCGACAAACACCAAAACAAAAAACAAACAAAAACTCACCCTCAAAAACAAACACAAACACAAAAAACCTCGACAAACAAAAAAACAAACAAACAAAAAACTCACCCTCAAAAACAAACACAAAAAACCTCATCAAACACACAAAAAACACAAAAACCTCACCCTCAAACACAAACACAAAAAACCTCATCAAACACCCAAACAACCCCCCCCCCGAGTGACACCAGACCTCAAAACACGTGGTTCTCGATCAGCCTCGTTTGGCCTCATGACCTTCTCCTCCAAGACGAGGAGTTCGAGGACGAGAGACTGGAAGATGCTTGGCGCTGCTTCGGCTCGTGTGACTCGAGGAGGTGGAGTGAAATGCGTCTTGAGAGAAAGGTAATGATGAGGGTGACATGTCATAAAAAACTCACCATCAAAAACAAAAACAAACATCAAAAACCTCGACAAACACAAACACAAAAAAACAAACAAAAAACTCACCATCAAAAACAAAAAAGAACAAAAGAACAAAAAACAAACAAAAAACAAACAAAAAACTAAAAAAAAACGCAAAAAACAAACAAAAAACCTCGACAAACACAAACAAAAAAACAAACAAAAACTCACCATCAAAAACAAACACAAACAAAAAACCTCGACAAACACCAACCCCCCCCCCCCCCCAGCGACACCAGACCTCAAAACACGTGGTTCTCGATCAGCCTCGTTTGGCCTCATGACCTTCTCCTCCAAGACGAGGAGTTCGAGGACGAGAGACTGGAAGATGCTTGGCGCTGCTTCGGCTCGTGTGACTCGAGGAGGTGGAGTGGAATGCGTCTTGAGAGAATGGTAATGATGAGGGGGACGTAATGATGATGACTTTGATAGAAAAGATGGAGAGAGTGATAGTGGTTATGGTAATGGCTTTTATCTTAATTTTATTATTATTATTATTATCATTATCATTATTATTATTATAATCATTATAATCAATATCATCATCATCATCATCATCATTATTATCATTATTATTATTGTTATCATTATTTCTATCATTACAATCTGTAAGACGCTCGTGTGACTGAGAGGAGATGGAATGAAATGCGTTTTAAGAGAATGTCAGAGCAACCAGCAATGTGCTGTTTAGGAGATCCGAGTCCGAGAAAGATTTAGGCATCTAACCTTGGCCAGAACCAGAACGTTAGTGGTAATTAAGAGTAATTTATATTCTGATTGGAACTGAGTAAAAACTCTACGATGGTACGATGTTTATTGAGGGAGCAAGTTGCACTCATTAGGGAGTTACAGGCATTTTTCAATCACGGAAAAGCAGAAAGATGCGTGTATCACCAACTTAACACAGCGGAGGTGACGCACGGGAAACTAACACTAGATAAACTTACCACGAAATATAAAAGTATTTTCTCTAAATTACGTTATAGTGTTACGTCATAGTGTTAACATCCAACCCAAATGGATGTTAACAAAGTTGAAATTAAAAATTGATGATGACAGGTCCCTAGTAGGCATAATGGTTTTGAGGATAATCACTTCCGTCATTTACATATTATCATAATCATCCCATCATGAAAGTGTGGGCCCGGGAGAGAAAGGAGTTCGGGCGCCAGATTAGCGTCACTTTTCGTTTAATTTATGTCCGCTGTCGTGCAGTTGATTTTTAAATTCGTTTTCGTCCTTCAAACATTACACGTATGTGAAATAGTTAGGAAAATCTTATAAAAAAAAAAAAAAATAATATGAATGCAAAGGAGATCGATTACTAAAAGAAAAAAATATATAATGATAATAAACGGCATTCATCCATATGTTAAGGCCAAAGTTGTTTTTGTTATATATACCTACACTGTAAAGAATCAATAAAATACATTACAATATAGTGTCCCATAACTTATTAAAAAAATGCATTCATGGTTCGTTGTTGGTGCTCTACTCCAGCCCTCGTGCACATAACACCTAAAACACTGCCCGAAACACTGCTGATAACACGTCTGAAACACGCTACGTACACGTTCTTACAAGCCAAAACATGTTAAAACCTGCCGTATAATAACAAGTGATTGTCCCCAGCCTCCCCACCACACATGTTCCCGCTCAGGAAACGGTCACAACAGTGTCTCGAACAACTGGTCGCGGCTTCGAACATCCAAACATGTGTTGGACGTGTTTGTTGACATGACCGTACCAATGTTTCAGAGCACGTTCTAAATCGAGTTTATGGGCTTCGGAGCCACATGCACAGTACACACAAACAATCGGTTCGTCAGTTACGCAGCATATGGAGGTACAGATTTTTGAATGCCACTTTTATCTTTCAATAAAAAACAACACAATGCCTAGATCATTTTTTTCTGATAATTGTAACCAACCGAATTTCTTTTGCAAGATAAACAACACGGCTTTACCACTCGACTGATTATAACAAATGTAACTGCGCGTCGACGGTTCTGCTCTCAAAACAAAGCAATTTGCTATTATTCTCACAGATATTCTCTCTCTCTCTCTCTCTCTCTCTCTCTCTCTCTTATTATCATTGCTTTTGTTATTATTATATTATTATTATTATTATTATTATTATTATTATTATTATCAACATTATTACTATTTCTTTATTATTGTTGTCATCATTATCATCATTAATATTTTCATTTCTATTTTTATTATTATTATTTGTTGTTATACTTTTTCTTGTTATTATCTTGAGTGTAATGATGATGATGATGATATTAACAATAATAGTAATAATAATGATAATAACGATATTGAAAATCATACTAGAATATAATAAATGGCTCGAAATGGTATCGAATCTCAGGGTAACAACCATCACTTGACCTTTGTTATTAGAGAATTATAAGCTTTGATCTCCCTTTATGTACTTAGAATTGTTTATTCTCGCTCTTTTAGATCCATATTTTTTCTTCAGGGGGATACTATCTTGCTTTATTTTTTTTATTTTTCTCGTAAATATTTCATCAGATATGATAGTTTCTTAAGGGATGGTATGTTGAGAACGGGAATATTAAGATAAATAACCTTCATGAATGAAAAAGGCG
>NC_091552.1:45525600-45528100 GCF_042767895.1 Penaeus vannamei
ATTTGTTATGATTTGTTTTGTTTTGTTATTGTTATAATTTTTGTAACTATTTTTGTTATTTATTTATTTATTTTTTATTTCTATTTTTGTTATTGATATTTGTTGTCATTTTTGATATTGTTCTTTTGTTCTTATTTGTTATGAATATTTTATTCTTATTTATCGTCTGTGTTATTTCTTTCATTATTATTTTTTCTCTTTTACTCTTTCTCTCTGTTTCAGTTTGTTCATTTGTGTGTGTGTGTGCGTACGTGTGTGTGATTGTGTGTGTGTATGCATGTTGTTTTTTTATCTCTATTTATCTATTGGTTTATTCATAATTTAAAATCCTCCAAAATAAACTTCAGTCGTTATTATTTATATCATATTTTTTCCGTACCATCGTATCTTAAAAGAGGAAGAGGTACAAAAAGTTCCTTTAGAGGAACTATTCAACCGATAAATTACTTGAGGAGAACAGGAGGGGAAAAATAATGATAAAGTTGATTAATTAACTTTTTTTTTTGTATAGTTCTTGCTTTTCATCTTCTCTCTGTCTCTGTTTCTCTGTCTGTCTGTCTCTCTCTCTTTCTCTGTCTCTCTCTCTCTCTTTCTCTGTGTGTCTGTCTGTCTGTTTCTCTCTCTCGTCTGTCTATCTGTCTGTCTGTCTCTCTGTCTGTCTCTGTTTCTCTCTCTCTCTCCCTCCCTATCTCTCTCTCTGTTTATCTTAATCTCATTTCTCTCTCTCTTTCTCTGGATGTCTTTCTTTCTATCTATCTATCCCCATCCCCATTTCTCTCTTTCTTTCTTTCTCCCTTCCAGTTCTTCCCTTCATCCCTCTCTCTGTTCTTTCCTTACTAATTTTTTCTATCATTCTTTCCCTTCTTTCCCTCCTTTCTTGTCCTATTTTGAAATAACTAAAGATCAGTAAAAAGAATAAAAAAAGTAGAAGTAAAAGAAAATAGATAAATAAAGTTAGAAAACACCAGTACAATAATGAAGAAATTAGATAAAAAGACGAGGTAAAAGGTAAATGTGGTAAAAAACGAACAAAATAATCAGAATAAGATTAATAAGTGTAATAAGAATAATAAAAAAGAAGACTAAAATTGATAATAATAAGAAAATACGAATAAGAATAGAAGCAAAAACATGCCAAGGACAGAAATAAAATATCAAAATATTAAAAGATTAAGAAATGAAAAGACGAAGATCAATAATAAGAAACCGACTCGGAATAAAGAAATAAAGAAGACGAGGAGAAGGAAGAGGAAGAAGAGAAAATTGAAGGAAAAAGACTAAGACTAAGAAATAGAGAGCGAAGAGGAAGAAGAGAAATTGGAAGAAAAAAGACAAAGACTAAGAAATAGAGAAGACGAGGAGAAAGGAGGAAGAAGAGAAAATGGAAAGAAAAAGACTTAGACTAAGAAATAGAAAAGACGAGAAGAAAGTAGGAAGAAGAAAGAAAAATTGGAAGGAAAAAGACAGCAGCTCCTTGGGATTAAGAACCAAGGAAGCCAAATCTGGTAAGTGGTTTCGTCCAGGTCTCTTAAGACGCTGGGGAGGGGGGCGGGGCCAGTTTCAAACGTGTTGTAAACTGGTTTTGGAAATGCGTGGGTGCGGGGTAGCCAGGCTGGGTCCGTGCGAGGGTAAGGCTGCTTGCTGTGGCTTATATAAGGGTGTAATGACGATAGACAGAAATGCAAAGATATACGCGACACACAGATCCGTGCACACAAAATACACACACGCACATACACATTTATACACACATAAATAAAAACACTCACAAACACTTATACACACAGAGATAAAGACGCATGCACATAAATGAACACACATAAATAAACACACATATAAATAAAGACACATGCACACAAATAAACACATAAATAAACACACACACTCACACACACAAATAGAATGCACATACACACACAAATAAAAACAAACACACACCCATGTACACACACACACACACACACAAACTTCTCCCTCCTTCCCCGATCCCAGCGGAAAAATCCCACTCCCTGTAACAGCGCATAAAACGCAATCACATGACCAGGCGCTTAAATCCGACCCATGCAGATTCATGGCATGACACGTGACGTAAAACCATGACGTCTTGAGATGCCTTCGTTTCTTTTCCTGTCGATTTCTCGTCAACGTCTTGAAGTCCTAATCGAAAGCACTTAAAAGATTTGTGTTTCTTACTTCTTAATCCAAACTATTGTGTTTATCTATCTATCTATCTGTCTGTCTATACACACACACACTCGCACACACATACGTTCATAGGGACATACACATACATTCTGCATATATATGTAATAGTGTATGTGTGTCTAAGTATATGCGCGTGTATGTTTATACGCACTTTCCTTTGTCACAGGAAAAATGAGATATAATGTTAATGGCCAGACGTATCCCAGCAGGTCGTAAACCTCAATAAGGAAGTGATGTCATGGAGACTGAGTATGGCCCTCCATCTTGGCCATTAGAGGACACACGCACACGCACG
>NC_091552.1:45533100-45535600 GCF_042767895.1 Penaeus vannamei
AGGAGAAAGAGGTGTCATGTAGAGGGAGAGAGAGAGAGATAGAGAGAAAAAGATGGAAATAGAAAGAGAGAGATGGAAAGATATAGAGAGAGACAAGGAGAAATATGTGTCATGTAGAGGGAAAGAGGGAGAGAGAGAGAGAGAGAGAGAGAGATACACAAACAGACATAATTACACAAAAATACAGACAGACAAGCAGATACATCGCCTTATAAACACAGTCGCAGAGAAAGGCTGCAGACTGTAAGGGCATCTTGGCTGCCTCAAATAATTGAACCAAATTAATATTTAATGCTGCTTTTAATATATTCGATATTCCCGATGGCTTATATTTCGTAGGATAGATGCACTTACTTATGCATTAAAGTTCCCCCTATTGCTTCTGCTAAAATATGAGGAAAGAAAATGCATATTTTTACACACATAATGAATACAAACGAATGAATTTCAAGTACTTTTTCTTCCTAGATTTTCCTTGTATTTACTCAGTTTGCAAATTTGTCTCATTTGCATAGAGGAGCATTTTCTCAAGAAAATTTAAAAAGTACAGATATTTTATTCATGACATTAACGCTTACTCTCATGAATTCCCTTCCTTGTATAAAGATATAAGATGATAAAGGAAGTGAAAATATTTTAAACTTTTGCAAGAGTCTCCCCTCAAATCCCCTTTCTCTACACTATGTTAAAAAAGTGTCAATCTTTTCATGTTATTTTTTCCTCAGCTCATTTTTCCCCTGTTATTTCCTTTTAAAACTTCCCTTTACGAAAACTCTCGGCAGCTGAGATAGAAAGAGATAGAGATGAATACATAGAGAGAGAAAAGCAGATAGATTTATAGATAGATAGAGAGATAGATAGATAGATAGAAATAGACTGATAGATTGATAGACTGATAGATTGATAGAGAGAGAGAAAGAGAGAGAGAGAGAGAAAGAGATAGAAACAGAAAGAGAGAGAGAGAGAGAGAGAGAGAGAGAGAGAGAGAGAGAGAGAGAGAGAGAGAGAGAGAAAGAGAGAGAGAGAGAGAGAGAGAGAGAGAGAGAGAGAGGGAGAGGGAGAGAGAGAGGGAGAGAGAGAGAGAGAGAGAGAGAGAGAGAGAGAGAGAGAGAGAGAGAGAGAGAGAGAGAGAGAGAGAGAGAGAGAGAGAGAGAGAGAGAGAGAATCAAAGAGAGAAACAGAGAGAAAAAAATAGAAAGATTAAGGGATAGAGAAAGAGAGGGTAAGAGAGAGAGAGAAAGAGAGAGAAATAAAGAAAAAGAAAAAAGAAAGAGATACAGACAGACACGGAAACATAACAAGACGCAAAGACAAACGCGGAGAGACAATAGCCCGCCCATCCTTCCACTCCTCAGGGATAGCATAAGCCTTGCCTTCTCTTGGATAATGAATCCTGAAGGGATTTATGGGGCTTCCCTCGCCGCCCGCGTCTATCTTAATCCGAGACGCAGGCCGGGGAAAACGCCCTTTTTCTCTGGAGGCGGACAAGTATGATTCAATTTTCCTGAGTGAAATGTCTTCCGAGAACAACGGGAGACTGACTCGTGTGCCGGCGGCTGTTTACGTTTTTTTTTTTTTTTGAAATAGGGTTTGTGTTTCTTTTTTTCCCCAAGGCAAGGGGAAGGGAGGGGGAAGGGGGTGGGGGATGGGGGTATAAGAGTTAGTGAAATGTTAGGGAAGTTTGAAGTGGCGTGATTGTGTGATGTATATATTTTTTTTGTCTTTAGGCACGAGGTTCGGCTCTGTAGGAATCTTTTTAGTCTGTCTCTTATTAGATACGGATGTGCTGTTTCTATCTGTCGTCTGTCTGCGTGTCTGTCTGTCTACCTACATGACCAAGGCCTTGTAATGTTCTACGTAATGGATGTTCACCACTGTAAACATAATCCCACATACACCCACAAACATCTATCCACATACACAACCCTCCCCCCCCTCCACACACTCAGTATCGCATCTTGTTCTACTGTTCTGTAAAGTAAAACTCGCGGTGAATTACGATGAACCGCCATGAAAGTACATCAAGTGTCGCAGTCCATTGCAGCATTGTGTAGATAGTGCGAGAATGTGAGCAAAACGGGAGGGAGAGAGAAAGCGAAAGCAGTGCGAGAGGTAGTGAAATGTGGGGTTTGTCCCGTAGACTTTCTGAAATTTTGGCCGGTTCTTAAAATTGTGCGAAGCCCAACCCAATGAATATTAATATATACGAACAGGCATATACACAGAAATAAATGCATATTGGTCAATCTATCTGATAGATATGTATTTGTCTATCTATCAATCTGGTTACGTGCTTGTCTAGACTGACAGTTATGTATTTACTTCTGTATATAAGCAAGTTCGTATAATGAATATTCATTTGTTCGGGTCTCGCATAATTTCAACAAACCGGCCATTTGTGTGCAGATTAGGGGTTCCCAACCTGGTGACCCCAGGGTACTTTCTGGGGGTCATGGAACAGTATGAAAATCTTGACATCGAATTAAGCTGAAAATTTTAT
>NC_091552.1:45563100-45565600 GCF_042767895.1 Penaeus vannamei
TAGATAGAGAGAGAGAGAGAGAGAGAGAGAGAGAGATAAAGAGAGAGAGAGAGATAAAAGGAGGCAGAGAGAGAGAGAGAGAGAGAGAGAGAGAGAGAGAGAGAGAGAGAGAGAGAGAGAGAGAGAGAGAGAGAGAGAGAGAGAGAGAGAGGAGAGAGAGAGAGAGAGAGAGAGAGAGAGAGAGAGAGAGAGAGAGAGAGAGAGAGAGAGAGAGAGAGAGAGAGAGAGAGAGAGAGATAAATAGATATATAGATAAAGAGATAGATCAGATAGATAGATAGATAGATAGATAGATAGATAGATAGAGAGAGATAGAAGAGAGAGAGAGAGAGAGAGAGAGAGAGAGAGAAATAGAGAGAAACAGAGAGAGAGAGATTGATAGATAGATAGATAGAGAGACAGATAGACAGACGGACAGACAAACAAAGAGAGAGATAGAGAGCGAGAGAGTTATAGGCCGAAAGAGAATAGGGTTGGAGAAAGAGAAGGAAAGAAAGAGAAAAAGAAGCCAGGAAAGGTAAGCGAGATAGAAAAGAAAATGATATACGATAAAAAGACCGAAGGAGAGATAAAAGAAAAAATGAAAAGAAAGAAAACCTGAAAGAGTATGAGGCAGATCAATATATAAGAGAGATAAGAATTTTGACTGATATATAGATAATCAGAAACGAAGAGGGGCACAGCTAAAAACGAGATAATAAATAGACAGATTTAAGAGTCAGAAAAGTAGATAGTCAGACTGAAATCCTGTGACTTGAGATGAATATGCACAGACAGATAGGTAAACAAATAGAGAGATTGATGGACAGATAGATCGATAGACGAATACATAGATTCATAGATAGACAAACAAGCTAACAGATAGATAGATAGATAAAGCTAGAGACAGGTGGAAAGATAGGCAAACATTGGGATAGACAAATAGACAGATAGATAGTTATATAGGTAGATAGACAGATAGCCAGATATAGATAGATAGGCAGATTGATATATAGATAGATGCACAAACAGACAGATAGCGAGCTAGGAAAATATAGATAGATAGAGAGAAGAGGAGATAACGGAAAAGAATAAGAAAGGTAGTCAGCTGGACAGGAAGACAGACAGAAAAAGAAATAGATAGATAGCCAATCAGATAGACAAAAGAAACAGATAGACGTATGTATAGGCAGACAGACGGATAGACAGACAGATAGATAAAAAGAGAGGAAGACGAAGGGGCAGACAGGTTGATATTCAGGGAGAGATGGGAAAAAAGAGAAAGAAAGAGAGAGATAGAGATAGAAAAAGAGATAGAGATAGATAGATAGATAGATAGATCGAGAGAGAGAGACAGACAGAGAGAGAGAGAGAGAGAGACAGACAGACAGAGACAGAGAGAGACAGGGAGAGACAGAGAGAGAGAGAAAGAGAGAAAGAGAGAAAGAAAGAAAGAGAGAAAGAGAGAAAGAGAGATAGAGAGAGAGAGATAGATACAGAGAGAGAGAGAGAGAGAGAGAGAGAGAGAGAGAGAGAGAGAGAGAGAGAGAGAGAGAGAGAGAGAGAGAGAGAAAGTGAGAAAGAGAGAAAAAGAGAGAGAGAGGACAATGACACATAAAAGAACGAAAAGATTAAACAGATTTTCGGCCAACAGAAAATGGAACGAGAGGATTCAGGCTATACATTTCCATCAATTTTACACGCTCTCTCACAAACCCAGAAAATGCAGGGGATACATTTCTAAATTTCACCGGGAGACCATATTTTGTTGGAAGATTTCAGAACTGGTGTTGAAATATTAAGTATTTACGTTTCGGATGAGAGAGAGAGAAAGAAAGGAATATTGCACATAATCTTGCTCTTCACTAGTTACCTTTAAGAATATTGCACATAATCTTGCTCTTCACTACTTACTTTTAGAATTGTGTTCAAAAAAGATATTTATAGATGTAGATATTTGACTTTGTTCGTTATTTTTTTTCTATTATGGCAAACCGTCTCACCAGCTTATGAAATTCGTACTAGGGAATATTTTGCAGTAAGAAAATTATAATAGAAATACTTTTCTTTTTCTTTCGGTTATGAATTATTTGTTAACATCTGATATTGGTAACGGAATCAGCCACTATTAACGATATTAATTATCATATCGTGACGTCACTGATTTAATTATTCTATTACTTTTCTATTACCATCATCCTTGTTTTCGTTTAATCAAAGTCAGTTTAATCAACATTATCTTTGACTCAGGATAATAATTACTTAGTTATAATAATTACTCAGGATGATAATAATAATTAATAATTTATTCCTAGGATAATAATTACTGTTTTCTGTGATATCATTAAAAAATAATACTCAGTCTTAAGCCATCTGCAGCTTGTTCTCTGATGTCTTAAGTTATCTCGTAAAAAAAGATAGATAGAAAGAAAGTAAGAAAGAAAAAATGAAATAGATTGGGCTTATGATCTGACAGTCCAGCTGGAGCTTTTAAAACGTGAGTAGATATATGTAAACATAG
>NC_091552.1:45580600-45583100 GCF_042767895.1 Penaeus vannamei
CCGTCACATCTAATCAAACTACATGTTCAATCATTAATTAAGGAAAGTCAGGCTAATTGATCAAGCTAATTTATTCAAGTACTACAGAGTGGCTCATGATGTAGAATAATGTATTCATAAATATACTTAGAGGACACGAGTTTCCCTTCCTTATTGTTGAGAACTCGCTGAATGAGGCGTAGGGAGGGAGAGAGAGAGGAGAGGGGGAAGAGAGAGAGAAGAGGGAGAAGAGAGGGAGAAGAGAGGGAGAAGAGAGGGAGAAGAGAGGGGGGAGGGAGAGAGAAGAGAGGGGGAAGAGAGAGAGAAGAGAGGGGAAGAGAGAGAGAAGAGAAGGGGCAGAGAGGGAGAAGAGAGAGAGACGAGAGGAGAAGAGAGGGGGAAGGAGAGAGAAGAGAGGAGAAGAGAGAGAGAAGAGAGGGAGAAGAGAGGGGGAAGAGAGAGATAAGAGAGGGAGAAGAGAGGGAGAAGAGAGGGGGGAAGAGAGAGAGAAGAGAGGGGGGAGGAGAGAGAGAAGAGGGGGGAAGAGAGGGATGATGATTATGATAATGATAATGGGAATGATAATAATGGTGATTGTAATGTGGAGGGTGATAATGATGATGATAATAATGGTGATGATAATAATGGTGATTATAATGTGATGTAGGTATAAGGAGTGAGAGAGAAGAGAAAATGATGATGATGATGATCATGGTAATGATAATGATGGTGATTATAATGTGATGTAGGTATAGGTAGAGAAGGAGAAGAGAGCGAAAGAGAGGAATGATGATGATGATGATAATGATGATAATGGTAATGATGATAATGGTGATTAATATTTGATGTACGTATAGGGAGAGAGGGAGAAGAGAGGGGGAAGAGAGGGCGGATGATAATGATGATAATAATGGTAATGATAACAATGATGATTATAATGTGATGATTATGATAACAAATGATTATGATGATGGTGTTGCTGTGCCAATGATATTAGTTACATGACTGATAAGAATATCACTTCAAAGACCTGCTTATTAAGAAGATTCTTCTTAAAGACAATTCTTCTTTACTTCTTTAAGGCAATTTATTTCGAATCATGTTTGAAAATTATCATTATTATTGTTTCCTCTCTTTCTCATTATTTTGCTTCTTTTTTTCTCATTCTCACATTTTTTTTTTACTCCTTCACTTCCTTCCCTCTCTCCTTTTCTTCTATTTCTCTCCTCCTCTTCCTTTCCTCCGTCTTCCTTCCCTTTCTTCTTTTTCTCTTACTTTTCTCCTCCTACTCCTCTTTTCCCCTTCTTGTATTCTTCTGCTTCGGCCTTTCTCGTCCTTTCCTCTGATTTTCCTCCTTCCTTTTCTATTCTCTTACTCCTTCTCTTCTCCTACTCCAATCTCTCTCCTTTTCCTCTGATTCTCTCTTCGTCTGTTTTTCATCCTTCGCTTTTTTCTATTACTCCTCTTCCTCCTCTTTCTTCCCCTTCCCCTTCTGCTTCGGCCTTCCTCGTCCTTTCCTCTGATTTTCATCCTTCCTTTTCTTCTATTTCCTTACTCCTCCTCTTCTCCTACTCCAATCTCTCTCCTTTTCCTCTGATCCTCTCTTCGTCTGTTTTTCATCCTTCACTTTTCCTTCTATTACTCCTTCTTCCTCCTCCTTTCCTCTTCCCTCCTCCTCTGTTCTTCTTTCTTCCCCTTTCCTTCCCCTTCTCTCCTCCTTTCCTTCCCCTTCCCCCTTTCCTTCCCTTCCCTTCCCCCTTCCCCCCTTTCCTTCCCCCTTCTCCTACTCCCCCCCACCCACCTCCTCCAGTTTCTTCCCCTCCCCCTTTCCTTCCCCCTTCCCCTCCTCTTTCTTCCCCTTCCCCCTTCCCCCTTCCTTCCCCCTTCTCCTACCCCCCCACCCATCTCCTCCAGTTTCTTCCCCTCCCCCTTCCCCCTTTCCTTCCCCTTCTCCTACTCCCCCCCCACCCCTCCATCTCCTCCAGTTTCTTCCCCTCTCCCTTCTCCTCCTTCCCCTTCCCCCTCCTCCCTTTCCCTTCCCCTTCCCCCTTCCCCCTTTCCTTCCCCTTCTCCTACTTCCCCCACCCACCTCCTCCAGTTTCTTCCCCCTCCCCCTTTCCTTCCCCTTCTCCTACTTCCCCCACCCATCTCCTCCAGTTTCTTCCCCTCCCCAGCGTATACGAAGCTCAGAACCCAAGGAGCTTCAAAAGGTCGGTGCGTTTGATATGGCTCGCTTGAAACACGCTTTTCATTGTGAACAAAGGCTACTTTTAAGCTGCCTTTGTGCCTGCGTTTATCTTCTCTGTTTCTTGTTTTTTTTTTTTTGGCTTTTACATAAGGGTACTGCGTGTAAGTGTATTAAGCCATGCAAACATACAGGTATAGGCGTGTAATACAAACGCAGACACAAACTCACATCCACATACATAGGCGCACACTATCTCATGCACTTACGCACGCAAAAACATGCACGCACACCACGCAAAACCACACACAGACGTCCACCCACCCGCCCAGACAC
>NC_091552.1:45670600-45673100 GCF_042767895.1 Penaeus vannamei
GAGAGAATGGGAGGGAGAGAATGAGAGAGAGAGAGAATGAGAATGGAAGAATGAGAGGGAGAGAATGAGAAGGAGAGGATAAGAGGGAGAGAATGAGAAGGAAAGAATGAGAGGGAAAGAGAATGGGAGGTAGAGAATGGGAGGGAGAGAATGGGAGGGAGAAATTGAGAGGGAGAATGAGAAGCAGAGAATGAGATGGAGAGAGAACGGGAGAGAGAATAGGAGGGAGAGAATGGGAGGGAGATAATGAAAGGGAGAGAATGAGAGGGAAAGAGAATGGGAGGGAGAGAATGAGAGGGAGATGAGAGGGAGGGAAGGAGATGGAGAAATTGAGAGGGAGGGAATGAGAATGAGAGAATGAGAGGGAGAGAATGAAAGGGAGAGAATGAGAGGGAGAGAATGAGAATGAGAGAATGAGAAGGAGAGAATGAGAGGGAGAGAATGAGAGAGAGAGAATGAGAGAGAGAGAATGAGAGGGAGAGAATGGGAGGGAGAGAATGGGAAGGAGGGAATGAGAGGGAGAGAATGAGAGGGAGAGAATGAGAGAGAGAGAATGGGAGGGAGAGAATGAAAGGGAGAGAATGAGAGGGAGAGAGTGAGAGGGAGAGAATAAGAGGGAGAGAATGAGAGGGAGAGAATGAGAGAGAGAGAATGAGAGGGAGAGAATGAGAGGGAGAGAATGAGAGGGAGAGAGTGAGAGGGAGAGAATGACAGGGAGAGAATGGGAGGGAGAGAATGAGAGGGAGAGAGAGATGGAGAGAGGGTGGGGGAGTGTTTAGGAATAAGAATGAGAGATAGATAGTGAGGGGGAGAGGGGCAGATAGACAGAGATGTGGGAGAGAGATAGATAGATAGAGAGGGGGGAGAAGGGGAGAGAGAGTTTAGGAATGGGAATGAAAGACAGAGAGATAGATAGATAGAAGGGGAGAAGGTTTAGGAATGGGAAGGATAGATAGACAGATAGAGAGAGATGGAGGGGGGGAGGGATTAGGAATGGGATAGATAGATAGATAGATAGATAGATAGAGGGGGAGAAGGATTAGGAATGGGGGTGAAAGATAGATAGCTGGATAGTTATATATATATATATATATATATATATATATATATATATATATATATATATATATATATATATATATATATATATATATATATATATATATATATATATATATATAGAGAGAGAGAGAGAGAGAGAGAGAGAGAGATAGATAGATAGATAGATAGATAGACAGATAGATAGATGAATAGCGAGAATAATTGAGGATATAAGAGAAACAAACTGACAGACAAAGACACATAACGCCAGACAAACAGAGATGTAGATACTGATGGAGGACAAACAAGCAATACTGTTATCAATTATCCTCATCATCAAGAATATCATCATCATTGTTGTCATCATCAATATTGTTATTATGATTATTATAATCATCAACTGTATCCTTATTGTCCTTATTAATATTGTTATTATTATTATTATTATCATTATTATTATTATTATTATTATTATTATTATTATTATTATTATTATTATTATTATTATTATTATTATCATTATCATTATTAGTGTTATTATTATTGTTATTATTATTATTATTATGATTATTATGATTATTATGATGATTATCATTATTATTATTATTATTATTATTATTATCAATATTCGTACTATTATTATTATCATTGTTATTATTATAATTGTTATTATTATCTCATCGTTATTATGTTCATTATGACTATTATTGTTATTATTGTTATTATGAAAATCATCTTTTATCCTTATCATTAACATGATTACTACCACATATACTATTATTATTATTGTTATTATTACCATCATTATAATTATTATTATCCTTTTTATCATCGGTATCATTATCTTTATTATCATTTTCATTTTCATTATCATTATCATTACTATCATTTTCATTATCATTATTATTATTATTATCATCATCATTATTATTATCAAGATTATTATCAATAATCATTGTCAAGATTATTATCATTATTATCACGATTAACATCATTGATACCATTATCCTTATTATCATTATTGTCATCATCATTATCGTTATCATCATTCTTTTTATTTTCATTATTATTATTATTATTATCATTACTAGTAGAATTGTTATCATTGCTATCATAATCATTGTCATCATTATTCTTATTATCATTACTATCAAAGTTAATATGATCATTACCATCGTTATTATTTATATAACTATCCTTATAATCACAATTATCATCGTTATCCCTAACCATTCTCCTTATAAGTACTACTTCTGTCATTAAAGCCTTTAATTATCATCTCTTTCACTATGCATCTGTCCCATAATACGACAATCTATTTACTAACTGTACTTCATCGTTCACAAAGTCTTTGCAAACTTTTCCACTAACACTCTTACATCATCAACACTTATTGCAACGATGAAAATAATTGCTTTTGAATCCTCTTTATGCATCCGGTTGTGTAAAGTTTGCTATC
>NC_091552.1:45698533-45701033 GCF_042767895.1 Penaeus vannamei
CCACCACCACCACACCACCACCACCACACCATCATCACCACCATCACTACCATCACCACCACCACCACCACTACCATCACCATTACCACCACCACCACCATCACCACCATGACCACACCACCACCACCACCACCAACACCACTGTCACCACCTCCACCATTTACCACCACCACCACCCCCACCACCACCACCATCACCACCATCACCATCACTACCACGAGCACCACCACCACCATCTTCATTATCACCGTCACCATCACCATCGCCACCACCACCACCCTCACCACCACCACCATCACTACAATTACCACCACCACCACCAACAACAACGCCATCACCGTCACCCCCACCATCACCACCACCAACACCAGCACCACCACCACCACTTCATAATCACCATCACCACCACCACCATCACCACCACCACCACCACCCTCACCACCACCACCCCCACCACCACCTTAAACCCAATCCCCTTCAAAAAAACACCAATACACCCAATGGAAACGCGATGAAATTCCAAACGATCTGAAACAGCTTCGTAGTTGCATTAAGTGGCGTCAATTAACTGGAATTCGCAGCAATTAAGACCCGGAAGGAGTAACGGCGCGTGTGCAATGATGGGAAACAAGGCTTTCTGCGTCGTATTTTGTGAGGACGAAAAAAAATGTTTTAAGGAGGGACGGAAGGAAGAAGGAAGGAAAGAAAACGTAATTTATCTGTATCTAATGCTATTGTATCTATACAGTGTATGTAAGTATGTAAATGAATAAATGAATGAATATATATATGCATACATACACACACACACACAGACATACACACACACACACACACACAGACATATACACACACACATACACACACACACACATACACATACACATACACATACGCACACACACACACACACACAACCACACACATACACACACACACACACACACACACACGCACATATATATATATATATATATATATATATATATATATATATATATATATATATATATATATATATATATATATATGTGTGTGTGTGTGTGTGTGTGTGTGTGTGTGTGTGTGTGTGTGTGTGTGTGTGTGTGTGTGTGTGTGTGTGTGTGTGTGTGTGTGTGTGTGTGTGTGTGTGTGTGTGTGTGTGTGTGTGTGTGTGTGTGTGTGTGTGTATGTATGTATATACATCTCTCTCTCTCCAAAAGCGACACTGGCTCATTTCGGACAGTGACTCATCAATATTCTCTAACCCTTATATTGCTTCCTACTTATGAGACACATTCAAAAAAAAAAAAAAAAAAAAAAAAAAATCTTAGGGAGACTTGCGGCTTCATCACTTCAAACGCAAACACTTTTTCCTATGATCATTTTTTCAGCGTAATATTTTCAATTTACTTGATTGTCAACTGCATCACTTTGTCCTGTGAGCGATATCCTTGGGGGCAAGCGGAGGTGTAGAAGAGAGAGAGAGAGAGAGAGAGAGAGAGAGAGAGAGAGAGAGAGAGAGAGAGAGAGAGAGAGAGAGAGAGAGAGAGAGAGAGAGAGAGAGAGAGAGAGAGAGAGAGAGTGGTAGATAGAAAGATAGATAGATAGATAGACCGACAAATAGAAAGACAGATACCAATGCATATCACGATAAATTACTAGAAGGACAATGTAAAATAATCTCGTACAAATAACCAGATATATGGATAGATAAATAGATATAAAGATAAATAAACAGAGGAAGATTAACAGACAGATCGACAGACAGTATATAAACGAGGACAGACAGACATCTCAACAGACAGCAGACACACATAGACAAAAAAAAGAGAGAAAGACCAATCGAATGCCACAAAGACAAAACAAAGCCAAACAAAAATTTTAATGCAAATAAATCTAACTCAGACAAACAAAAAAATTAATGCAGATAAGCAGGGGGCTAAACATCAGTTCAAAATGTTCACCCTCGTTGTTGTGAGACTGTTCAAAGGGAAAAGACGGCTGTGTTCAGACTAAAACCAGGCGAGGGTTGTTGTTTTTGAACTGGAGCGTCACTTTGAGACCGGCTGGGCGAAGGAGAGGGCAGAGAGCGAGGATAAAGGGGGAAAGATAAAAGAAAAGAGAGGATAAAAGGGGAAGGGTAAAAGAAAAGAGAGGATAAAGGGGGAAGGATAAAAGAAAAGAGAGGATAAAGGGGGAAGGATAAAATAAAAGAGGGGATAAAGGGGGAAGGATAAAGTAAGAGGAGACAAAGGGGAAGGGAAAGAGGAGGGTGTAGAAAAGGGTGATGGAACAAGAGGGGGAAGAGAAGAGAGGGAAAAGAGAAAGAAGGGAAAAAATGGGAATGAAAGAAGGAATGAGAAAGAGGGAAAGGAGAAATAAGTGAAGGATAAAAGGGGAATGAGAGAGGGAAGGAAAAGAGGGGGAAGGAAGAAGAGGGGGAAGAGAAGAGAGGGAAAGGAGAAACAAGGGAAAGATAAAAGGGGAATGAAAAACAGGCGAAGGAAAAGAGGGAGAA
>NC_091552.1:45741033-45746033 GCF_042767895.1 Penaeus vannamei
AGGCACACGCACACGCACACACACACACACACACACACACGCACAAACACACACACACACACACGCACACGCACACGCACACACACACGCACAGGCACACACACACACGCACGCACACACACAGGCACACACACATACACACACACACACACAGGCACACGCACACGCACACGCACAAACACATACACACACACACACACACGCACACACACACGCCCAAACACACACACACACACACACGCACACGCACACGCACACGCACACACGCAAACGCAGACGCACACACACACACACGCACATATATCAATCAATCAATCAATTCCTGCGGCACCGACGGGGATGCATAGCGCCTCGATGAATTCCCGCCCCCACATCCTATCCTGCGCCAACATCGCCCCAACATCCCTCTCCATCCCCCCCCCTCTCTCTCTCTCTCTCTCTCTCTCTCTTATCTTTCGCTCTCTCTCTTTCTCTATTTCCCGAATTCCACATGAAAAGGCATTAAATAAATTCGTCGAGATAGAGCGCATTAAGGACACTAATCGTTGCCACATTTGAACATAAAAGCTTTGCTTTATCCTCGCTCTCCGTCAGTAAATTATATATATATGTATATATATATATATATATATATATATATATATATATATATATATATATATATAGAGAGAGAGAGAGAGAGAGAGAGAGAGAGAGAAAGAGAGAGAGAGGAGGGGGGGAGGATGGAGAGGGATGTTGGGGCGATGTTGACGATGGGGATGTTGACGTCTCCTTCTGAGCCTGCCAACCGGATGTTCCCCGCACAATCTTCTCCTCTCTGAACACGTGTCCTAGTCATTTCCACCGTGACCACCCAACGTATTCATTCACTGGGTGCACAGCCGTAATTTCTCTGAGCCTATTGTTCGAAACTCTATGCCACCATTTAATTCCCAATATACTTCTCAGTCCTTGATTTTCGAAAACTAAAAAAATATCCAATATCATCGTACAATGTCATGATTCATGCCCACATATTAAAATTGTTCTCACCACAGACATACTTTTTTCCCTAGTATGTATTGAAAAATCATTATTCCAAACATTTTTCAACATTCCCATCGCTTGATTTGCCTTCCTCAACCTCTCTTCAAACTCTACTTTTAAAGATCCATCCTTTGATAAAAACATTCCTAGATATTTAAAACTCTATACTTTCTTTACTATTCTTCCATCAATTACACAATCTCTTGGGTTATTAATATTCATAATTTCAGTCTTTGCACAATTAATTACCAAACCACTTTCCTTTCCCTCTCTAACTAAACAATCTAGTACTCTCTGCATCTCCTCTCCTTCACTAAAAAGCACAATGTCATCAGCAGAGTCCAAATCCAGCAATTTCCGTTCCTCCCACCAAACAATTCCTGCGTCAGTTTCCCTTGCAGCCTTTTCCATAACATAATCTAGAACCACAACAAACAACAAAAGGAGACAAAATCCCACCCTGAATTACCCCAGACTTAACTTCAAAAACATCACTCATCAATGAACCATCAACCATAACCTTACACGTTGTATTATCATGTAGATTTGTCACCAGAATCACCAACCTCTCTGGAACACCATAATGCCGCAACACCTTCCCCGTCGCTCCCCTCGAAACACTATCAAATGCTTTCTCAAAGTCAAGGAAACACAAACTTAGTGGAAGCTTCATTTCATTCGCCTGTTGCACCACATGCCGAACCACAAATATCTGATCATTACCTTTTCTAAACCCAGCTTGCTCATTCCTCAAAATTCTATCACTCACCAACTCCATCGTATTAAGCAAAACTTTACAAAACAGTTTCATGGCTATTGGTAACAAAGTAATCCCTCTCCAATTTCCACAATCACTCAATCCTCCTTTCTTCGGAATCTTGACAATTACCCCAATTTTACACTCAGATGGTAACACCCCACTCTCCTTAACTTTATTAAACAACTTTAACAAAACCAACGTCAAGCTATTTTCATTCATTTTAAGTATCTCTGAAAAAATCTCAACCATCCTAGGTGCTTTGTTATTTCTTAATTGTGTTATTGCCTTCTCAACTTCAATTACTGTTATCTCTCCACTCTCTATATCCAAATCATTTTCCGCAGCTGGTATATCCTTCTCCGGTGGTATCGGTCTATTTAGTACAGTTTCAAAGTGCTCCTTCCATCTATTCCTTATGTCAATATCTCTAGTCAGTAAATCTCCCTCTCTATCTTTAATTAGAATTTCCTTTTGCTTGTTGGTTTCCATTCAATTACTTGATTGCCTTATATGCTAATCTATGACTTTGCCCATCATTTTTATTTATCAAAATTTCTGTTTCTTTAACCCTTTCGTTTATTTGTCTTCTTTTGTCCCTCCTCGTCAATCTCCTGACTTCAGAATGCAAACTCCTATACCCTGCCCTTGCTAGCTCGATTTAACGATCATCTATCCTTGCTTCACACTCCTTAAACGTGACATCTCTCCTATTCTTAATTATGTCCCACGTTTCTTCCGACATCCACTATTTTCTCCTAGCTGTGCGACTTATTCTGAGCCTACAAATCTGCGGATTCTTTCAAAACCTACTTCACATGACCCCATTTATCATCAGTATTCCTCTCCTCCTCCAAAGCTTCCATCGCCACAAACCTATTCCTACAATCCCATTTAAAATCCTCCTTTTTCGCTCCATCCCTTATAAGCAGATCAATATCGTAACTACACACCCTAGCATTCCCTTTTTTTAGACAAGTTTAAGTCCTAATTTTGATACCTCTGCCAACATACATACATACACATACATACACACACACACACACACACATACATCGAAGAACATAAACACATATAAACTAGTAATCACCAATGAATCAAATAACAAAGACACAAGAACAAACAAAGAAACAGAAACACAACCCGATCCAAGGGAAGTCCTCCTTCCCTTCTTCCCTTCAGCCCGATTCCCCGGCTCGAGCAGACAGGTGTTAGGGGGAAGGCGAAGCACCTGTCAGATACACGTGTTGCTGTAGCGTGGAACATCTGCCAGGCGTCCTGATTGTTGTGGGAATGTTCCATCTCTCTCTTTGTCTGTGATCTGCGTGTATGTATGTGTTTATGTATGTATGGATGTTTGTACGTATGTGTCTATGTATGTAAATGTGTACTTGTATATGTAATATTTGCAGTGCCCATTAAATATCTCTTGACTGATCACTGTTTATTTATTTTTGGAACTTTAAGATGGAAGTATCATTGCGCAAGGTAACTAAACATTCACAAAACATACACAGCATTTATTAAATACGCTTGGTAAACATACACAAAACAATGGATACGTCACAAGACGGACATAAAGGAATGAACACAGCATGCCACAGGACAAAACACTTAAAACCCTCCACAGGACAAAACAAACACTTAAAACCCGCCACAGGACAAAACAAACACTTAAAACCCGCCACAGGACAAAACAAACACTTAAAACCCGCCACAGGATAAAACAAACACTTAAAACCCGCCACAGGATAAAACAAACACTTAAAACCCGCCACAGGATAAAACAAACACTTAAAACCCGCCACAGGACAAAACAAACACTTAAAACCCGCCACAGGACAAAACAAACACTTAAAACCCGCCACAGGACAAAAGATTTAAAGCACGCCACAAGACAGACACAAGACTGAAAGACGAACAAAACAAGGCCGGAACAAAGGACCAAACCCTCAGCCACATACACCCGTACAAAGTTATTTAGCAGTTATTCCCGTGCCAGTTAAGAATCTTGATTTTAATAAAAACCATAATGCTATAATACTTATCTTGGTATCTCGGAGATTACGTGGGTGGATCACGGACGGAAAAACAACAACAACGGCTGGAAACGAAGAAAAAGCCTGCGACATGCTCCAGCTACAACCAAAAATCCATTTTTTTTTTCTATTTACTTTTGTTGGATTTCTTGGCTATCAACCAGCGGCATGTGGCCAAGGTTATTAAGCCAATGGATCCTATTTATTCTTTCACCAAACAGGTGTGATGGGGCTCAACAAAAGCATATATCATCCACCCGAAGAGAGTAAGAGCGGGGATGTGGTTTTTGACAGTGGCGCCATCTATTTAAGGTAACAGTCAACTTGAACACGACAGGTAAATGCAGGGTACGCCTTACCAGAGTTCTCGTCCTGCGCGCAGCCACTTGCTCGCACAACAGTTTTCTAATAGCGTAAAAAAAAAAAAAAAAAAAAAAAAAAAAAAAAATAGATATCAGTGGGGGACAAGAAAATTTTACGTACACAAAATGATGGTAATTAAAAAAACAACAACTTCATACATCAAAATAAGAATGTATTTTATAAAACAACTGCATATATATATATATACATATATATATATATATATATATATATATATATATATATATGTATATATATATATATATATATATATATATATATATATATATATATATATATACTATGTACATATACAATATTTACAATTTAATTTGAAAACAAAACAAAAAAAACTTTTATACAATTCTTTTTTTTTTTTTTTTATAAGTCTAACCAATTGTAGATGTGGTTTAAAGTTGACACATCCTCCTGCAACTTTTATCATTTCAGAAGATAATATGAGGGATGTGAGAGTAGAAGTTGATATTTTATTTTGATTTCAACAAGTTTACCTTCGAGAATAACCTTTCTACAACAACATTAGATGTAGGTAAAAATATTTGTAGAGCAAATTCGGAAATGGTTTCGAACATGCGATGTCCTAGCTCATCCCGAAGGATACCGATTGCTTTAAAAAATGTTTCCGGGTTTATAATATTCCTCATTTCTTCCGGAATTAGATTACGGTCTACTGCTCTCCATTCATTATCCAGATGTTGTGGATGAGTAGAGATCCTCGGAAAAGCAGTGACAAGGTCTCTCAGAGATGGCATCGACACTCTAGATCCTTCATCCAGAAAGTTTTGGGGGACAAA
>NC_091552.1:45751033-45756033 GCF_042767895.1 Penaeus vannamei
TGTCTATCCTCTCCCTCTTTTACATTACGGATGAACAGTTCTGCACAGCAAATACATATTTAGCGAAGCCACTCAGAGAGAGAGAGAGAGAGAGAGAGAGAGAGAGAGAGAGAGAGAGAGAGAGAGAGAGAGAGAGAGAGAGAGAGAGAGAGAGAGAGAGAGAGTGAGAGAATAGAATAGAAAAGAGACTTTATACCTATTATTTATTATTCACCGAAACCTTGCGTTGTGGTGATATAGTATGCCGCAACTGTGCTGCACTATTTGGTTCCTACCAAATCATTCCTACTAAGTTGTTTCTGTCAAGCAGTTCCTACCAATTGCTTCCTACCATGTAGTTCCTGCCAAGCGGTTCTTATGAAGCACTTTCTATCAAGTGGTTCCTATCAAGCAGTACCTAGTAAGCTGTTCCAAACGGATCCTACCAAGTGGTTCTTACTAAGTGCCTCAGCCAAGCAGTTCTTACCAAACAGTTGATGCCAAGTGGTTCCTCTCAAGCGGTCCCTACCAATAAGATCCTACCAAGCGGTTCAATTAAGCAGTTCGTACCTAGCTGTCCCTACCATGTTGTTCCTATCAAGAAGTTCTTACCATTCGGTTCCTACCAAGATCCTACCAAGTGGTTCCTACCAAGTGGTTCTCAGCAAGTGGTCCAATCAAGCAGTTCCGACCAAGCGGTTCCTACCAAGTGATTCCAACCAAGCAGTTCCTGCCAAGCAGTTCCTATCAAGCAGTTCCTATCAAGTGGTTCCTACCACGTAGTTCTTACCAAAGAATTCCTATCAAGTAGTTTCAACAAAGCTATTCCTACAAAGAGGATCCTACCAATTGGTTCCTTTCAAGCAGTACCATCCAAGTGGTTCCTTCCAAGCGGTTACTACCAAGAAATTCGTACCAAGTAGTTCCTATCAAGTGGTTCCTACCAAGGGATTCCTATCAAGTGGTTCTTATCCTGTGGTTCCTATCAAGCAGTTCCAAGCAGTTCCTCTCAAGTGGTTCCTATCAAGCGGTTACTACCAAACAATTCCTAGCATGCGGTTCGTTTATTTTGATGAGACTATCATGTTTATTTTTCGGTTCCTATAATCAGAGTTGAAATAGTGAACAGAAGAATTCGTCATGAAAACAGGTCGGCTGGCTGCGTGGCCTGACTTCCTCGATTGAAGGATCTCTGACGTCACAAGCTTTTCAGATTCGCTCCTTTTTCTTTCAGTTGCTTTCTCTCGTTTACTCCTCCACCTCTCTCTCTCTCACCCTCCTCTCTCTCTCTTACTCTGCTCCATCTCTCTCTCTCTCACTCTTCTCCCCTCACTCGCTCACGTTAACTCCTTTCTTCCTTTCTCTCTTCCCCCCCACCTTCCCTTCCACTCCTCCTCTCTCCCGCTCTCTATTTCTCTCTCACTCCTCCTCCACTCTCTCTCTTTCACTCCCTCTCCTCTCTTTCTCTTTCCCGCTTCTCTCTCTCTCACTCCCGTTCCAATCTTTCTCTCACTCACACCTCCTCACTCTCTCTCTCTCTCACTCCCCTCCCACTCTCTCTCTCACTCCTCCTCCACTCTCTCTCCTTCACTCCCCCTCCTCTCTCTCTCTTTCCCGCTTCTCTCTCTCTCACTCCCGTTCCAATCTCTCTCTCACTTTCTCCTCCTCACTCTCTCTCTCTCACTCCCCTCCTACTCTCTCTTTCACTCCTCCACTCTCTCTCCTTCACTCCCCGTCCTCTCTCTCACTTCTCCACTCTCTTTCTTTCTCCCCCCCCTCTCTCTTTCCCGCTCCTCTCTTTCCCACTCCCCTTCCAATTTTTTTCTCTCTCACTCCTCCTCACTCTCTCTCTCACTCCCTCTCATCTGTCTCTCACTCCTCTCCCTCTCTCCTCACTTTCTCACTACTCCACTCTCTCTTTCTCGCTCCCCCTCCACTCTCTCTCTCTCTCACTTCTCCTCCACTCTCTCTCTTTCATTCCCCCTCCTCTCTTTCTCTTTCCCGCTTCTCTCTTTCTCTCACTCCCGTTCCAACCTTTCTCTCACTCACTCCTGCTCACTCTCTCTCTCATTCCCCTCCCACTCTGTCTCTCACTCTTCTTCCACTCACTCTCACTCCCCCCCTCTCTCTCTCTCACTTCTCCACTCTCTTTCTTTCTCTCCCCCCCCCTCTCTCTCTTTCCTGCTTCTCTCTCTCCCACTCCCCTTCCAATTTTTCTCTCTCACTCCTCCTCACTCTCTCTCTCTCTCACTCTCACTCCCCCTCCCCTCTCTCTCACTCCTCTCCCTCTCCCACTCGCCCCCCTCTCCTCACTTTCTCACTACTCCACTCTCTCTTTCTCACTCCCCCTCCACTCTCTCTCTCTCTCTCTCTGTCACTCCCATCCCACTCTCTCTTTTACTCCTCCTCCATTCTCTCTCTTTCACTCCCCCTCCTCCTTCTCTTTCCCGCTCCTCTCTCTCTCACTACTTGATAACAAACAATATAAACGAAACACAAATAAATAAAAACTCGATATATGATAAATCAATCTGATTGTAGGAATGTAGCCTACATAATCTTTTAATTCTAGATATCGTACAGATTAATTAAAAAGAAGAAAAAAGAAAAAAAGAAAGAGAGAGAGAAAAAAAAAACGAAAAAAAGTATCATGGGTTAAGCGGATCGGAATAAATAAAAACTTTTTAGGTGTGAGTGTGGCAGCGATCACTCACTGTAATACACTCAATCCAGATATGTTTGTTTAGAACATTTGGTTATGCAAATTCCTTTTTTCCGGGAAATGGAGACATAGAGGGAAAGGGAAATGGAAGTGAAAGTGAAGGAGGGAGAGAGAGAGAGAGAGAGAAGAGAGAGAGAGAGAGAGAGAGAGAGAGAGAGAGAGAGAGAGAGAGAGAGAGAGAGAGAGAGAGAAAGAGAAAGAGAGAGAGAGAGAGAGAAAGATAGAGAGAGATTTTTCGATTTTTTTTAAAGATTTAGTTTTAATTCCATTTGTTACAATGGACATTCTTTGCTGTGACATGCTGTCTGTTTTATTTTGCCCAAAATCTTGGAATCTTGGAATTGAAATGTGAATTCAGTATCCCTGTAATAGAATAAACAGTTGATTTTAATAAGCACAAACCTAGTTACTTTTCCACGGCATTACATTAATCAATCATTAAGCAAATAAGGTTAATAATTATGAAAAAAATCAACCACTTAACTGACAAAAAGTCAGTCTTATGCTTTGTCGGACAACAACAGGATTTATCACTGTCTGCACACTTCCGCCGAGCTATCAATCTTAGAAAACACTAAATAATTTTGTTACAATAACATACTAACCAATTCCCACTAGCTGTAAATAAAGATACATTTAACACAATATTGCTACATAAAACCAACTTTGATAATCAAGGTTTTTCATTACATATTCATAAAAATCTTAATTTAGTTTTTAGATCTTAACTACATTCCACAATAACTCTCCCATGTGACTGTTTCCATTTCTAGTTCCTGTCCACTATGTTCCATCACAACGGTGCACGAAATTTCTTCAAACGGGCTTACCCGGGTTGAGCCGCCAGAGACGAGGCAAATGGACGCTACTCCGAGACCTAGTCCATAGTCACCGTCACTGAGCATCTTTTATTTTTTAATATGGGGATCATTCCGTCGGATCGTATGCTGTTATCACTTATCCATTTCTTTATATTTGGAAAGATACATATATCGGGACTTTTCTGTGTCTCTCACCCAAATTTTTAATTCTCTATTTATCACTTTTCACTTTTTCTACCTGCCATTCGATTTGATTTCTTGTTCCCAGACGGATGTACTTTAATCTACATTGCGATCGATTGGAACAGCTTGTTGTTTCGCGTTCGTGACTTTTTGATTTATTTTTTTATTTCTTTTTATTATTATTATTATTTTTTCTGTTGGTCCATCAGGTCCTGTCACCCTTTATCACCTGATTTCGCGACTTCGGGTCATGGTGGGCTTTTGTGACTGCGTCTTGACCTGTTGACCTTTCGAGTCCTCGCAATGTTATTCCATATCTGGCTACGTCTGGCTTGTTTATGTCCCAGCTTGTTTATTTCGCCTGTTCATATGGCATCCGTTTCGCTCTTATGTTGCTCGTGTGATGATGACTAAGCTTTCGAGTGTCTACGTCACACACACACACACACACACACACACACACACACACACACACACACACATACACACACACACACACACACACACACACACACACACACACACACACACCAAAGCATAGGCATATAAAGATACTAAATACAACATCATGCTGTACAGAATTCTTGTCTTCATTATGCTAATTCTTCGGACGAATGAAATGCTACAAAAAGAGAACACAGGAATTAATAAGAAAAACCTTCGTTTTATGAAGATTTTTTGTGTGTGATTCAAACTAGATTTTTTTGTGTGCCTGTGGAACCAAAATATATTTTTAATGTAATTACGCCAGATTATGGAAGTTTTCTTTGTGTTAATATCTTAGAAGCCTTTGTGTATCTCTTTGACATCTAGCATAAGAAAATTTCGCATTAGGCTCGTTTTTTGTTGGTCTTGGTCTCGAGGGGGAACTGCAGTAAGTCGAGATCGCTTCCTCTTCTACATTATTAGAATTACAATGCACAGTGTACAGCGTCCACGTCTGCCTTCTCCTAGGGTTTGGCTTGTTATTTTCAGTTATATGATAATCACTTTTTGTTAACCGATAAATATGTAAAGAATTAAGATATATTTGTATACCTACAGATATACGCATGTAGACATACGTACTTATGTACATACATACATGTAGGCAAACACAGACATACATGCAAATGCACACACACACACACACACACACACACACACACACACACACACACACACACACACACACACACATACAAACACACACACACACACATACACACAAACACACACACACAGTCGTAATTATCAAATGTACTCCCTGTGCACTTACTGGCCATTAGCACTTTTACACTCTTATGATTAACATC
>NC_091552.1:45768533-45776033 GCF_042767895.1 Penaeus vannamei
TGCAAACCCCAATCCCCTGTGAGACAAGCTGCACGAGAAGCATTTGTGGCTTCCAGTGTCTCCTGTTAGATGAAATTCTGCATTGTCCTCGGGTGTTCACCACTCAACTCTGGGCTGCATCAAGCGTTTCACACTTGAAGGTATCCCACAGAAGTACAAGGTCTGTCAGACTGTCGAGTGCTCTGAAATGATCAGAGATTGCCTCAGCAAACCCCCGAGCACACTCCTCCTCCTTCAGCCTAGGTTGATCATTGGACCGCTGGGGAATTTTGAAGTGGACCCAGAGGGTAACCACACCAATCTATAGTCAGTACCACAGAACTCGGTACTCTTATACACCCTGCAGTGTTGGAGGATCCTCCAACGAGTGCTAACAAGTATGTGGTCGATTTCCTTGGCTGCATTACCCACATCGCTTTACCATGTCCAGCAATGTTGGTCTGGGTGCTGGTACCAGGAGCCAGAAATAGGTGTAGCCACCTACACTGATCATTCCGCTGCCAGTTCTTCTCACCTCTGAGAGAGCAGCCACCCCAACTCTCAGCCTCCCCAGTTCCCTTGATAGAAGAGGCAACTGATCATCCTAACACAAAGAACGGATGTTCCAAGCCCCCACCCTGACTTCCCGCTTGAAGTTCACCCTCGGGCAATCACTCTGGGTGGACGCAACCTATGCCATCTCTGCCGACCTTTGCCCATATAAAAGGGGGCGGCAGGCTGTGGGTCCCGACATCCACCTATAGGGTTCCCTAGGGCTTTGCCCCACAAGCTTCATTCCAGGCTGGCAGCTGCCAGAACGCAGGCGGGACGAGTAGCTCCCGTTCCCATCCTGCGCCCCAGCAGTCGCTCTCCCCGTGAGGCCTGCAGCCCGCCTCTCTCGCTGGGTAGGAGGGGAATTTGCCCCCAGCATTTCCAATTATACGCGACGTTGCCGATGAGGTTTTCTCTGGGGGGGAGGAGGACTAGCAAAGCCCACCTACCCCGAGTCTCCCATTGACCCCAGGGGGCTTAGGGGTAGGAGTCAGTACAAGGCCAGGGCGTGTCCACACGCAGGTGGGCCATGATCCTGTACCTCTGGGGCCTCCTGCTGCTCAGAGATCTACAGTTCAGCCTGAGACCGCAAAGTACAAGTTTTCATAGGTGGCCACGGGGAGGCACTGCAGAAGTCTCGATGGTAGAGAGGCTATGCACTGGCAGGGGAGGCTTATGCAGAGCTTCTCCCTTTTTCGCACTAGGCTAGCCAGTGGTGGCAGCTGCAAGCGAGAAGCCATGCAAGCACTTAACACTATCGCTTCACACCACCCCGTGCATGAAGCACCCACCCATGGTTGTGGTACATATGAATTAACTGTTTCCTCTGGACTGGGAGAGGAAGGCACAGCTTCCGTTTCGACCATGGTCGGATGTGTATTGTTGACATACGCACACACACACACATATATATATATTAGGGAACTTCTGAAGACGAAGTGCCAGGTAAACTTTTGATAGGTTAATCGTTGATAAAAGGGCTACGTGCGTCACCAGGTGCACTCAGCAAAATCCTTGCACTCGGTGCATTTGCAGGGGGCCTCCCTCGCGGACACCACTCAGCCCGTCCTCCACAAGCTCTCCTCCCCTGACTCAGCCTCGGGAAATCACTGGTTCTAACCTACGACCTAATCCGCTTCGCCATGGATGTGGCTACTCCTGGTGGAGGCGTCTTCAGGCAGGCGTCGCGTGGTGAGACATAACTCTTATAGGGTACCTCAGCGGTCCTTGGCTTCACTATAGTGTCGGGCGGGGTTTCCGGTCGGCTGTTAGCAACTGGACGTCGAAGTTTGGGTTCGCACACCTTCACGGAGGTCAAGTACACTTGCGTGGACACAAGTATGCTGCTAACAGATGCTGCCAGGAGAAGGTAGTCGCTATGGCCCTCTGGGGGAATAGCGACCCCCTCCGCCGGCTAGTCGTGCTGCAGCCAAACTCATAGCCATGGGTGAACCGTGCGGCGGGAGGTGAAGTTGAGGACAGTGCAGGCCGCTGAGGGAAATCCATGGGACATATGACCAGGACCTCCGCTTCCATCTTGCCTTTTAAGCCCAAAGATGGAATTGACTTTTTCCCAAGAGTATCATGGTGACAGTTAATGGAAAGGAACTCTTCATTATCATAAATAAAATATGAAAATATCGAGTAAATTTTACATATGATTATATATCTAGCTATACTTGATATCTTACGTTACACTCTCATTGGCTAAACATATGTTAAATATTTTTTCAGTGCATTTTCTTTGGAAATGGTTTAGTAATAAAAATAGTTAGATAAATAAATAGGTCAATAAGTATATACATATTTATATATATACATATATATATATATATACATATGTAAATATACATACATACATACATACGTACATATATATATATATATATATATATATATATATATATATATATATATATATATATATATATATATATATATATATATATATATATATATATATATATATATATATATATATATATATATATATATGTATGTATGTATATAACACCAAGTAAAAGAATGATAAAAGATATAAATAATATTCAATATTTGCAATGAATAAAGGTGACGGATCAGGCTTCGTTCGGCAGTTGCCAAATAGGATTTTCATCAAGAAGGAGTGCGTGTACCCGTCCCAAGGTTCCTCGGGGAAATCCCTGCCGAGTGACGGGGCGGCCTTCGCTCCTGCTGCCGTGTCGAGCGCTGCCGTGTCCCTCATCAGTGTCGAGGCGGCTGTCGAGGGCCTCCCCCGCGTCCTCGCCGTCCATGGGGGGCTGCAGGTCACAGGATGTCGGAGTCTCCTTGGAAGACCTTGGAGATCGATGGTGATGGCCGGTCGGAGTTCCTTGGGCGCGAAGGTCACGCTGGATGGCAGGATACGGCGCCAGCTGTCGATGGCGAGATCGGGAAGGCGCTCACCCTGGCGAGCTTCAGTCGTACATACATACATACATACATATATATATATATATATATATATATATATATATATATATATATGTATATATATATATATTTATTTATCTATCTATCTATCTATCTATCTATCTATCTATCTATCTATCTATCTATCTATCTATCTATCTATCTATCTATCTATCTATCTATCTATCTATCTATTTATCTATGTATGTATGTATGTATGTATGTATGTATGTATGTATGTATGTATGTATGTATGTATGTATGTATGTATGTATGTATGTATGTATGTATATATATATATATATATATATATATATATATATATATATATATATATATATATATATATATATATATGCAAGACGTTTCCGAGATGTGGTATTAAGGCAAAAAGTCGTGAAAGAAATTCTTGATCTAACTGTTAATCTGTCTAGACATATTCTCCCTGTCTGTTTGTCTTTTACTCTTCTTCCTCTTTCCCTCTCTCTTTTTCTCCCCCTCCCTCTCTTCCTTCAACATCCTTCTATTTGACCTTGCCCCTATCTCCCTCGATCTTTCCTTCAAATATCACTATCTCCAACCTCCCTCCCTCTTTCCCTCCAGCCTCCACCCCTCCAACATCCTTTTCTCCCTCATCCAACCCTCCTATCTCTTTCCCTCCTTCCCTTTCTACATCTAACCTCATTCTTCTCCTCCAACCTTCCTCCCTTCCTCTCTCCCTCCCTCCTCTCGCTCTCCTCCCTCCCTTCCCCTCTCCCTTCCTCCTCTCACTCTCCTCCCTCCCTCCTTTCTTCCTCCTCTCTCCATCCCTCCTTTCTTACTCCTCCCTCCTTTCTCCCTCCTTTCCTCCCTTCCTCCCTCTCTCCCTCCTCTCACTCTCCTCCCTCTCTCCCTAACTCGTTTAAGTAACACTGTAAACTTGCTTAATAAAACCAAAAGGAAAAAGAGACGTACGCAATTTTCTGACAATTCATGGAAGTGCATCAACCTCCCGAAAGAGGATTTTCTATAATGGGAGAATGAGGATACGGATGTACAGAGGCGGAGGAAGAAGAAGAAGAGGAAGGAGAACAGAGAGAAAAGGAGAGAGAGGAAGAGAGAGAAAGAGAGAGAGAAGAGAGAGAGAGAGAGAGAGAGAGAGAGAGAGAGAGAGAGAGAGAGAGAGAGAGAGAGAGAGAGAGAGAGAGAGAGAGAGAGAGAGAGAGAGAGAGAAACTGAGAGACAATTAGAAAAGGAAAAAAGATTTACAAACCTTGAGTGATATGAGGCACAGCCATATAATTTGTGATAATAACAGCAATTAAATGATAGATAGTGTGGCACTAACGACAAGTTTAAGCATCAACTTATATATATGGTGTTCTCTGTAGACATGTTTCCGGATTAATGTACTTTATGTACTTATATAATTACCGTATATAAGCGTAAACACACGCTTACTCAGACACACACACACACACACACACATACACATACACACGTATATATTTATGCATATATATATATATATATATATATATATATATATATATATATATATATATATATATATATATATATATATATATGGTCTATTAGCTTGTTAGTTGGTTAGCAGTATAACTGAAAATGTTAGGAACAGATTTTTATGATTTTTTTTTTACCAAAGGTGAGTCTTAGCCGAACTTAGATCCAGGAATTACTCTAAAGGATTCATCATCATTGCGGAAACTTGAACTTTTTGGCACTTAGATTATCATCATTATTAACATCATTATAATTCTGAACGTAATTTTTCAAGTGTGAATATTTTCATTGCATCAGTGACCCTATTGCCTTGGCGGAGGTATGCGCTCTCTGAGTGGCTCTTATTGCTGTCACTATTATTATTTTTAGAAACCATATTTTCTTTGTAACGCTTTATATTCTTATTATTGCCATTAGAATCTTCTTCATCATTAACATTATCATTATCAGTATCATTGTATTGTAACATTATAATTATTTAATGCGTAGGAGAGAGGGGCAATATTTCTCCTATGCAATATTTCAATATTTCTCCTAATATATATTTCTCCTAATATTTCAATATTTCTCCTAATATTTCTAATATTTATATTAATATTAATAATTAATATTAATATTAATATTTCTAATATTTCAATATATCTCCTAATAATAATATAATAACATTTGCAATATTTCTCCTAATATATATGTGTACATCTTTGAATAGACAAAGAGATGAAAAGATACATTTCACAGGTCCCGCTGCAACATGTGCAAGATCCAATCTCTTTTGTAGGTATCAGCGAGCAACTCGTGTGTTGCATTTATTGTGCAATGGTTGTATGGAAGAGATAAAACTTGTTATTTGTTCACTGGGGTGTTTTAAGTTGATTTAATGGTCAAGATTAAGATATACGCTTGTGTGTTTTATGATGCAGTTTGATATGACACGGGCTTGGAATGACAGACAGACAAAGAGACGGGCAGACAGACAGACAGAGAGACATACCGAGAGACAGACAGATAGGTAGAGAGACAAACCGACAGACAGACAAACACATTGAAAGGCAGATAGACAGACAAACACATTGAAAGGCAGATAGACAGACAGGTACGTTGAAAGGCAGATAGACTGACAGACACACACAAACACAAAGCGCACACATAAACGCACACATACTTATCTATAGTGTCTGATCGCATGTCTGTATACGTGTGCGCAACACATACACGTGTGTACCGAAAGATATAATTTTGACAAACTGCCGTCTCATCATGTCTTTATGAGGTTCATTAACAACAGCTGACTTAATGAGAAACCTCCTTGTAAGTCATTACGGTTTAATCACGAAGTAATTAACCACTTCGATATAAGAGCTATTAGTACTGGCATATAAGCAAGGACTCATTAGGGCAGAAATAGGACCGGGTGATGTTCAAACCTTCAAATCCGCGCCTCTTCTTGCGTTAAGAAGGACTCACTTCGGATGGTTTCGTTATGTTTGAAGAGATCGTGTTGTGGGTTATTGTAAAAATACAACCTATGTTACACGGGGTTAGTGTGAACGTTCCCCTTAAAGACAACAGCAACAACGATAATTAAGACAATAATAATAATAACAGTGGTGATAATAGTAGCTATAATGATAATAAGCAGCAATAGTAGTATTGGTACTGATTATGGTGATAAAAATGATAATGATAATGATGATAATTACAATATTAATAAAAACAATAATGATAATGATAATAATGGCAATCAAAATAATAATAACAACAATAGTAAAATCAATAAAAGTAAAAGTGATAATCATGGAAATGATGATTGATGATAATGATGATAACTATAATATTGATGAGATTATTAATAAAAAATATATTACTGCATTAATAATAATGATGAGAATCATACTAATAACAGCAATGATGATGCTGATGATGAAGATAATAATAATAATGATAATAAAGGTAATCATAATAAAACAACCACCACAATAATAATGATGATGATGATGATAAAACTTACATAATACCACAAAGTACATAATGTTAGAACAGAACTCCATCTCGTCTCGATCTTTTGATGGTTACTTCAGTCTCCCGTCCCGTAATTGGCGAAATGGCGACGGGCGTTTCAAAGGAATTCGGAGGAATCGATCCCCGACCCGATGAGGAGGAGACGCGAAGGGACTGACGGGAATCGCGTTCGGGAGAGGCGCCTGTGCTGCCATCTACACGTGGAGGTAGAAGCACGAATAAGGACTCGTACAGACGCACACACACACACACACACACACACACACACACACACACACACACACACACACACACACACACACACACACACACACACACACATATGTATATATGTAAATGTTGGGATCATTATTTATTCGACATTTAAAAGGTGCTCCATCTCTGATTTGAAAGATGTACATTCGTCACTGAAACATTTGTTTACATAAAAAAAAAAAAATCTGATGGCATATCAAGATAGCAAAATTTAGTGTTACAATAGATAAGAGTAAATCATAATAATCATATATAAATTGTTTGTTGGTTTAAATGCTAGCAATTCATTTGGGGGAAAGCAATAAGTTCGTTATTTTAACGATTTCTCGCCAAACGAACCCTGACTCTCTCCCGGTGAACAGATAAGCTGAGTGCTAATACTTAAGATCACATTTTTACCCACATATAATAGACTGCAGTGATCGATAAGTTTATTCACATAATTGCTAAATCTCTTTGCATTGATTTGTGATAATTGAGACGAATTCTGACTCTCTCCCGGTGAAAAGAGAGGAGAAATGGAGAATGCAGCGAGAACAGCCGCCATAATGCCTTGTTGCTAGGGGACATTTTGTTATTCATGTAGTTATTTTCCGTAGGTACAGTAACGGAAATAGTCACAGGTGACAGTTCCGGCATCAGTGAATAGATTGAGAAGGATGTTATATTATTAGAGCAAAGTGTAGAGAGGAAAATTGTAAAAATGAAAGGGATTGATCGATTCATGTCCTAGGTAAAAACATGGGAAGATCACAGTTA
>NC_091552.1:45798533-45801033 GCF_042767895.1 Penaeus vannamei
CACATATTTACACTTTATCACTGATAGAAAAAGCAAAGTCTCAGGATAGAATTCAAAGGTAAGGGAAGAGAGTTTATCTTGGAAAGGTTTGGAAACGATGTTTTAATTTTATTTTTTACTCGGAACACAAATATTGCACTCGAATAGTCACAGTAAAGAAATCTCCTCTTTTAAATTTGGTCTTTGCTAAATCATTGTTTTCTCTCTCCCTCTAGCTTTCTTTCGCTCCCTGGAAAAAGAAATCAGCTTTTTTTTCGTTATCACACACCCGGTCGCTTCTCGTTTTCTTTAGAATGAAAAGATTCGAGCAACAGAAAATGGGCTTAAGAAAGAAAGCGGGAAGGGAAAAGAACAAGGGGAATATAAAGAAAGATTGAAAAGAACAGAAACATGCGTAGAATTCGAGTGGGAAGGGAAGATGGGAGAAAGGATAAGAGGTTTAAGAGATAAGAGATAAGAGCTACAGAATGAGTGAAAATAATCGGATTTCTGATATTGTTTAAATGGAGACGTCAAGATATGAAGATAACATATCTGGACATACAATAATTTATCCATATATATCATCGTTGTAGTCATCATAACGATTATCATCATTGTGGAATCGAGCAATATCAATGTGCAACAAAAGAAAAAGAAAATCACCCCATCACTCAAAATCAATAAGTAAAACAAAAAACAGTAATAATAATAATAATAATAATAATAATAATAATAATAATAATAATAATGATAATAATAATAATAATAATAATAATAATAATAATAATAATAATAATAAACAACTGTATACCAGGATTCAACCATAAATCCAAAAAAAAAAAAAAAAATAATAATTACTACGTCCCTTTTTTTTTTTTTTTCCTCCCTCAGGATGTGTCGTTCGCGGCGTTCACAGTATCCGTTTTCTTCCGGACAAGTACTAGGGATAACTATTATATTTTTGGCTCGAAAGTAGACTGTTATGACGCAAGGAAAATTACAACATCCGGTTGAGTTCGCTTGGTGATGTGGTTACGCTCGTGGAAGGTCTTTAAGGAGGAGACAATACCGTATTCATATGTATATATATAGGTGTGTGTGTGTGTGTGTGTGTGTGTGTGTGTGTGTGTGTGTGTGTGTGTGTGTGTGTGTGTGTGTGTGTGTGTGTGTGTGTGTGTGTGTGTGTGTGTGTGTGTGTGTGCGTGTGCGTGTGTCTCCCTTATATAAGGACACTCATAAGTTAAAAAAAAATCTAAATTAAATGCTGAAATTGACAGAAAATCAATGCCTTAAGTAAAGAGAAATGGAAAAAGAAAAACCACGCTATCCATTCATTTATTCATCAATTTATTCACTTTGTGCTTGAATGCGCATTGCTCGCGTGTTTTGTCTAGCGAGGAATCGTCCATGCGGGAAAATGAAATTAAAAGTGTATTCTTACTATTCTTCAATAGATCTTTTTTCTTGTTACTCTTCTCTCCTTCTCTTTCTGTCACTTTCCCGGTCTCTCTCTCTCTTTCGTTCTCCCTCTCTTTCTCTCTCTCTTTCCCTTTCAGTCACCCTTCATTTCTAGGTCTATCTCTTTTTCCCTACACCTTATACTCCTCTCCCTCCTTATCTCTCTCTCTCTCTCCACCCTTACTCTGTCTGTCTGTCTGTCTGTCTTTCTGTCTGTCTCTCTCTCTCTCTCTCCCTCCCCCCATTTCTCTCTCTCTCTCTCTCCCCTCCCCCCCCCTTTCTCTCCCACCCCCCCTCTCTCTCTCTTCCTTCCTCCCCCCCCCCCTCTCTCTCTCTCTCTCTCTCTCTCTTTCTTTCCCCCTCCGTCATCATTCTCTATTCTATTCCCTCAAGCGCATTCCTCCCTCTCATAAGGCAGGGCGAGGAGAGCGCTGAGTGACGAAGTTCTCGATTCCTTCTATGAGTTTTCGGCTGCCACGTCGAGGGAATTTGACGGGAGGAAGAGGAAGAGGAGGAGGAGGAAGAGGAGGGGATAGGGGAGGAAGGGGAGGGGGAGGAGGAGGAAGGGAGAGGAGGAGGGGGAGGAGGAGGGAGAGGAGGATAGGGGAGGAAGGGGTGGAGGAAGGGAGGGAGAGGAGGAGGAAGGGAGAGGAGGAGGAGGGAGATGGAGGAGGAAGGGGTGGAGGAAAGGAGGAAGAGGAGGTGGAGGAGGAGGAGGAGGATGGGGAGGAAGGGGGTGGAAGAAGGGAGGGAGAGGATGAGGGGAGAGGGAGGGTGGGGTGGAGGAGGAGGAGAGAGAGAAGGAAGGGGAGGAAGGGAGGGAGAGGAGGCGGAGGAGGAAGGGAGGGAGGAAGGGAGAGGAGGAGGAAGGGGATAGGGAGGAAGGGTAGAAGAAGGAGGAGGAAGGGAGGGAGGAGGAGGAGGAGGAAGGGAGGAAGGGGAGGGGAAAGAGAGGGAGGAGGGAGGAGGAGGAGGAAGGAAGAGGAAGGGAGGGGAGGGAGGAGGATAAGGAAGAAGATAAGAGGAGGAGGATGAGGAGGATGAGTAGGGGGATAGGGAG
>NC_091552.1:45806033-45811033 GCF_042767895.1 Penaeus vannamei
CCTTCCCCAACCTCCTACCTCCTGCCCCCACCAAGACAAAGAGCGAATACCTGACAAGCGCTATGCACACGTAGGGAATTTAGCCCGCGTTCCGCCCCCCCTCTGGAAGTATTATTGTGTGCTGGCGCTGTGACGTGTGGCTCCAAGCGGACAGACCCCCTTTCTTGGTAATAGCGACAGGCCCTCGTCCCTGTTCGCGAGAATCGTTTCATCTGCGCCACGGTGTTCGGGGGAGGTCGGCTTGTTAGCTCTCTGTGTTAGCGGAATTAATCGTTCCTGTACTGCGGGATTGGCGTGTGTTGTGTGCGCGGGAATGGGGATGGAGGTGTCCATTTGGGATGCGAATTTAGCTTATAAATAGGCGTGTATATCTATCTATATCTATATCTGTCTATCTATACAAACACACATACACCTACACACACGCACATACACACACGACACACACACACACACACACACAAACACTGTTATTACTTTAAATATTATCATCATCATTGTTATCATTATTATTATAAAAGAAGTGAAGTTTTTGGCAGTGTTGGTTACTTAGTTTGTTTGTTGTTAGAAGACACTTTAAAAGTTACGAAGTGATTTTCTATTTTTATCTTACTTTTTTATGTCTTACCGAATTTAGTTGCAATTATCCTGTGCAGGATAACTAAAAAAAGTTATAAACAGATATTTATGTTTTTTTTTTTTTTTTTTTTTTTTTTTTTTTTTTTTTTACCAGAGTCGTGTCTAAGCGCAGCCTAGAAGCGCTTGGATTTTGGTGGTGATCCGGATCATGATGCGGATCCAGGATGGTTATTAAAAAGAATATTTCCGTCACCATACTTTTGTTCTACGAATTAATGTTTACCAATTTCTTTTCCTCTCTCTCTCTCTCTCTCTCTCTCTCTCTCTCTCTCTCTCTCTCTCTCTCTCTTTCTCACTCTCTCTCTCTTTCTCTCTCTCTCCCCTCTTCACATCCATCTTCTACCCTTTTCCTCTTCCATATTTTCTACTTTTCTTCAATTTTCTTCTCACTTTTTTCTTCGACCTTCCATTCATTCCCTTCAATTCCTTTTCCTTCTCTTCCAATTACCTCCCGTCTCTTCTAATTCTTAATCTTCTTAATCTCCCTCTCCTTCAGTTCTTCTGCCTCTCCCTTCTTTTCCTCCACTTCCCTTTCCCTTCTTCTTCTTCAACCTCTCTCTTTCTCTTCCTTCTCTTTCACTCCCCTTCCGTCCCCCACACCACCCCCGCCCCCTGTCTTCCCTTCTACCTCCATCCCCTCCGCCACCCCCCCATCCCTACTCCATCCGCTCCATCACCCCTAACCCCCTCCTCCTTCTTCCCCGCAATCCCCCTCCACCACCCGCACCCTCCATCCCCTCACTCTTTTCTCCTTCCGTCCACCTCACCCGTGCCCTCTCCCACCCCTTTCCCCCAACCTTCCCCTCCCACCCCTCTTCCCTCCCCCTTCCCCAACCTTCCCTTCCCACCTCTTCCCTCCCCCTTCCCCAACCTTCCCCTCCCACCTCCCCACCCTCCCACTTCCCCCGACCTTGCCCTCCCACCCCTCCTCCCTCCCCCTTCCCCCAACCTTCCCCTGCCACCCCTCCTCCCTCCCCCTTCCCTCAACCTTCCCTCCCCCTCCCTCCCTCCCCTTTCCCCCAACCTTCCCCTGCCACCCTCCTCCCTCCCCCTTCCCCCAACCTTCCCCTCCCACCCCTCCACCCTCCCCCCTTCCCCTCTCACCCCTCCTTCCTCCCCCTTCCCCTCATCCCTCCTTCCTCCCCCTTCCCCCAACCTTCCCCTCCATCCCTCCTCCCTAACCTTTCCACCACCCTTCCCCTCACACCCCTCCCCATTCCCCCAACCTTTCCCTCCCAACCCTCCACCTTCCCCCTTTCCCCCAACCTTCCCCTCCCAACCCCTACTCCTCCCCCTTCCCCCAACCTTCCCCTCCACCCTCCTCCCTCCCCCTTCCCCAACCTTCCCCTCCCACCCCTCCTCCCTCCCCTTTCCCCCAACCTTCCCCTCCCACCCCTCCTCCCTCCCCCTTCCCCCAACCTTCCCCTCCCACCCCTCCACCCTCCCCCAACCTTCCCCTCTCACCCCTCCTTCCTCCCCCTTCCCCTCACACCCCTCCTTCCTCCCCCTTCCCCCAACCTTCCCCTCCCATCCCTCCTCCCTAACCTTTCCACCCACCCTTCCCCTCACACCCCTCCCCATTCCCCCAACCTTTCCCTCCCAACCCTCCACCTTCCCCCTTCCCCAACCTTCCCCTCCCAACCCTACTCCCTCCCCCTTCCCCCAACCTTCCCCTCCACTCCTCCACCCTCCTCCCTCCCCCCTTCCCCCAACCTTCCCTCCCACCCCTCCTCCCTCCCCCTTTCCCCTAACCTTCCCCTCCCACCCCTCCTCCCTCCCCCTTCCCCCAACCTTCCCTCCCACCCCTCCACCCTCCCCCAACCTTCCCCTCTCACCTCCTCCCCTTCCCCTCACACCCCTCCTTCCTCCCCCTTCCCCCAACCTTCCCCTCCCATCCCTCCTCCCTAACCTTTCCACCACCCTTCCCCTCACACCCCTCCCCCATTCCCCCAACCTTTCCCTCCCAACCCTCCACCTTCCCCCTTTCCCCAACCTTCCCCTCCCCCAACCCTACTCCCTCCCCCTTCCCCCAACCTTCCCCTCCACCCTCCACCCTCCTCCCTCCCCCTTCCCCCAACCTTCCCCTCCCACCCCTCCCTCCCTCCCCTTTCCCCCAACCTTCCCCTCCCACCCTCCTCCCTCCCCCTTCCCCCAACCTTCCCCTCCCACCCCTCCACCCTCCCCCAACCTTCCCCTCTCACCCCTCCTTCCTCCCCCTTCCCCTCACACCCCTCCTTCCTCCCCCTTCCCCCAACCTTCCCCTCCCATCCCTCCTCCCTAACCTTTCCACCACCCTTCCCCTCACACCCATCCCCATTCCCCCCCAACCTTTTCCCTCCCCAACCCTCCACCTTCCCCCTTTCCCCAACCTTCCCCTCCCAACCCTACTCCCTCCCCCTTCCCCCAACCTTCCCCTCCACCCTCCACCCTCCTCCCTCCTCCCCCTTCCCCCAACCTTTCCCTTCCCCCCCCCGTCGCGAATACTGCCGTTCTTAAACCTCATCCAACTTGGCTCGTTCTTTCGCGTCAGCTTGCAAACTCGAACGCTGCAATTGCTGTGGCCGAGTTCGCACTTGCATGAATTCAGCCTTGCACTTCTCGCATCACGTCGGGGGATTGTAGCTCTACGTGAGATCGAAGGGGGGGGGGGGAGATAGATCTCTCCCAGTTGAACATTTTTTTTTTTTTTTTTGTATATCTGCCTTTATTTCTATCTATCAAGAGAGAGAGAGAGAGAGAGAGAGAGAGCTGTATGTATATATTCATATATATATATATATATATATATATATATATATATATATATATATGTATATATATATATATATATATATATATATATATATATATATATATATATATATATATACATACATACATACACACACACACACACACTCACAGACACAGACACACACACAGATATATATATATATATATATATATATATATATATATATATATATATATATATATATATATATATATATATATATATATATATATATATATATATATATATATATATATATATATATAGATATATATAAATATATATATATATATATATATATATATATATATATATATATATATATATATATATATATATATATATATATATATATATATATATATAGATATATATAAATATATATATATATATATATATATATATATATATATATATATATATATATATATATATATATATATATATATATATATATATATATATACAGTGCACACACACAAGTATGTATGTATACATACATATATATATATATATATATATATATATATATATATATATATATATATATATATATATATATATATATATATATATATATACATACATATACATATATATATATATATATATATATATATATATATATATATATATATATATATATATATATATATATATATATAGATGGATGGATGGATGGATGGATACATATATCTATCTATCCATTTCCATATATTTCTTTCTTGTGTAGGTATATTAATTGATTTCCTTGTCATTATCATCACAAATATCAGGGAAACCATTTAGTTCTATCTGTAGATAATAACAAAATCTACGGAGAATACACACCGTATTTCACTTACAATTTCTACGCTGTGTATAAAATCAAAACTGATATGAAACCCAAATGAATTATGCAAATAAACCAAACCTCAGCCTGTGCATAGAGACAACAGCCTTATCAGTATGCATATTGTCTCCAACTCATAAGGTTTCATTAGATCCATTATTCTAGACAAATATTAGTCTCGGCAACTTAGGCGCGGGCGTGGGCGTAGCGTGCTAATTAAACATTCCTGAGTTGTGGTTATGGCGAGAAAGAGGGGAAAGGATTGGATGTGTTACAGGTATTTTTTTTTATGTGTGTGAGTGTACGTGTGTGTACGTGTGTGATCGAACACAAACGCATGCATATAGATACACACACACGAGCGCATATAAGAACATACACATAGACACAAACAGACTGACATACAGACACACATATACACATACACATACACACACACACACACACGCACGCAGACACACACGCACGCACACCACACACACACACACACGCACACACACCATACACACACACACACACACACACACACATACTGTACTTAAGTAAATATATATATCCTACTTTGATTTTTGATTTTATTTCCTATTTCTTTAAGGAAAGCAGCGACAATTTACAAAATATCTTCAGTTTTCATGTCTCCTTATTTCTATCTTTAATTATTTTCTCCCTTACTCTTTTTCGGCGATAATTGGGTGGATACAACGAGTCAGAATAAGTCACAGCATTTAATTGATTAACTCCGCCTGATGATTATCA
>NC_091552.1:45823533-45828533 GCF_042767895.1 Penaeus vannamei
GCCCAAATAAATCCAGGTCAGCTCTTAAATTGCGCTCAGGATGGGTGTTCCAGTGAGGTCAGGAAGGTCATCTGTTAATTCACTTACGGAGGAGGGAGGAGGGAGGAGAGAGAGGAGGAGGAGGAAAGAGAGAGATAGAGGGGGGAGGAGGGAAGAGAGAGATAGAGGAGGGAGGAGGGAAGAGAGAGATAGAGGAGGAGGAGGGAAGGAGAGAGGAGGAGGAGGAGGGAAGGAGAGAGGAGGAGGAGGGAGGGAAGGAGAGGAGGAGGAGGAGGGAGGAGGGAAGAGAGAGATAGAGGAGGGAGGAGGGAAGGAGAGAGAGATAGAGGGGGGAGGAGGGAAGAGAGAGATAGAGGAGGGAGGAGGGAAGAGAGAGATAGAGGAGGAGGAGGGAAGGAGAGAGGAGGAGGAGGAGGGAAGGAGAGAGAGATAGAGGAGGGAGGAGGAGGGAAGGAGAGAGAGATAGAGGAGGGTGGAAGGGAAGGAAAGAGAGAGATAGAGAAAGGAGGAGGGAAGAGGGAAGAGAGAGATAGAGAAAGGAGGAGGGAAGGAGAGAGAGATAGAGGAGGGAAGGAGAGAGGAGGAGGAGGAGGGAAGAGAGAGATAGAGGAGGAGGAGGGAGGAAGAGAGCAGGGCGGAGGGAAGGAGAGAGAGATAGAGGAGGGAAGGAAGGAGGGAGGGAGAGAGGAGGGAGGAGGGAAGGAGAGAGAGAGATAGAGGAGGGAGGGAAGGAGGGAGGGAGAGAGGAGGAGGGAGGAGGAAAGGAGAGAGGAGGAGGAGGAGGAAAGGAGAGAGGAGGAGGAGGGAGGAGGGAAGGAAAGAGGAGGAGGAGGAAGGGAGGAAGAGGAGGAGGAGGGGGGAAGGAGAGAGGAGGGAGGAGGAGGGAAGGAGAGAGGAGGGAGGAGGAGGGAAAGGGAGGAGGGAGGAGGAGGAAAGGAGAGAGGAGGAGGAGGGAAGGAAGGAGGAGGAGGAGGAGGGAAGGAGAGGGAGGAGGAGGAGGGAAGGAGAAGAGGAGGAGGAGGAGGAGGGAAGGAAAGAGGAGGAGGAGGAGGAGGAAATGAGAGAGGAGGAGGAGGAGGGAAAGAGAGAGGAGGAGGAGGAGGGAAGGAGAGAGGAGGAGGAGGAGGGGGAAGGAGAGAGGAGGACGAGGAGGTAATGAGAGAGGAGGAGGAGGAGGGAGGGAGGGGGAGAGAGGAGGAGGGAGGAGGAAGGAGAGAGCGAGAGGAGGTGGAGAGGAAAGGAGAGATGAGGAGGTGGAGGGAAGGGAGAGAGGAGGAGGAGGGAAGGAGAGGAGGAGGAGGAGGAGGAGGGATTGAGAGAGGAGGAGGAGGAGGGAAGGAGAGAGGAGGAGGAGGAGGGAAGGAGAGAGGAGGAGGAGGAGGGAAGGAGAGAGGAGGAGGAGGAGGAGGGAAGGAGAGAGGAGGAGGAGGAGGGAAGGAGAAGGAGGAGGAGGGAGGAAGGGAAGGGAAGGAGGGAGGAGGAGGAGGGAAGGAGAGAGGAGGAGGAGGAGGAGGGAAGGAGAGAGGAGGAGGAGGGAAGAGAGAGATAGAGGAGGGAGGAGGGAAGAGAGAGATAGAGGAGGAGGAGGGAAGGAGAGAGGAGGAGGAGGAGGGAAGGAGAGAGGAGGAGGAGGAGGGAAGGAGAGAGGAGGAGGAGGGAGGAGGGAAGAGAGAGATAGAGGAGGGAGGAGGGAAGGAGAGAGAGATAGAGGGGGGAGGAGGGAAGAGAGAGATAGAGGAGGGAGGAGGGAAGAGAGAGATAGAGGAGGAGGAGGGAAGGAGAGGAGGAGGAGGAGGGAAGGAGAGAGAGATAGGGAGGGAGGAGGGAAGGAGAGAGAGGAGGAGGGAGGAGGGAAGGAAAGAAGAGGAGGAGGAGGAGGGAAGGAGAGAGAGATAGAGGAGGGTGGAAGGAAGGAAAGAGAGAGATAGAGAAAGGAGGAGGGAAGAGGGAAGAGAGAGATAGAGAAAGGAGGAGGGAAGGGGAGAGAGATAGAGGAGGGAAGGAGAGAGGAGGAGGAGGAGGGAAGAGAGAGATAGAGGAGGAGGAGGGAGGAAGAGAGCAGGGCGGAGGGAAGGGAGAGATAGATAGAGAAGGGAAGGAAGGAGGGAGGGAGAGAGGAGGGAGGAGGGAAGGAGAGAGAGATAGAGGAGGGAAGGAAGGAGGGAGGGAGAGAGGAGGGAGAAGGGAGAGAGGGAGAGAGGAGGGCGGAGGAGGAAGGAGAGAGAGATAGAGGAGGGAGGAGGGAAGGAAAGAGGAGGAGGAGGAAGGAAGGACAGGAGAGGAGGAGGGGGAAGGATAGAGGGAGGAGTAGGAGGGAAGGAGAGAGGAGGAGGAGGAGGAAGGAGAGAGGAGGAGGAGGAGGGAAGGAAAGAGGAGGAGGAGGAAGGAAGGAAAGAGGAGGAGGAGGGGGAGGGAAGGAGAGAGGAGGGAGGAGGAGGGAAGGAGAGAGGGAGGAGGGAGGAGGAAGGAAGAGAGGAGGAGGAGGAGGAGGAAAGGAGAGAGGAGGAGGAGGAGGAGGGAAGGAGAGAGGAGGAGGAGAAGGGAAGGAGAGAGGAGGAGGAGGAGGAAGGAGAGAGGAGGACGAGGAGGTAATGAGAGGAGGAGGAGAAGGAGGAAGGAGAGAGGGAGGAGGAGGAGGGAAGGAGGAGGAGGAGGAGGAGGGAAGGAAGAGATGAGGAGGTGGAGGGAAGGAGAGAGGAGGGAGGAGGAGGGAAGGAGGAGAGAGAGGAGGAGGAGGAGGAGGGATTGAGAGAGGAGGAGGAGGAAGGAAGGAGAGAGGAGGAGGGAAGGAAGGAGGAGGAGGAGGAGGGAGGGAAGGAGGGAGGAGAGAGGAGGAGGGAGGGAAGGAGGAAGGAGAGAGGAGGAGGGAGGGAAGGAAAGAGGAGGAGGAGGAGGAGGAAAGGAGAGAGGAGGAGGAGGAGGGAAAGAGAGGAGGAGGAGGAGGAGGGAAAGAGAGGAGGAGGAGGAGGGAAGGAGAGAGGAGGACGAGGAGGTAATGAGAGAGGAGGAGGAGAAGGAGGGAAAGAGAGGAGGAGGAGGAGGGAAGGAGAGGAGGAGGAGGGAAGGAGAGATGGAGGAGGGAAGGAGAGGAGGAGGAGGGAAGGAGAGGAGGAGGAGGGAAGGAGAGATGGAGGAGGGAAGGAGAGGAGGAGAAGGGAAGGAGAGGAGGAGGAGGGAAGGAGAGAGGAGGAGGAGGAGGAGGGAAGGAGAGATGAGGAGGTGGAGGGAGGGAGAGAGGAGGAGGAGGAGGGAAGGAGAGAGGAGGAGGAGGAGGAGGGAAGGAGAGAGGAGGAGGAGGAGGAGGGAAGGAGAGAGGAGGAGGAGAAGGAGGGAAGAGAGAGGAGGAGGAGGGAAGGGAGAGATAGCGGGGGGAGGAGGGAAGAGAGAGATAGAGGGAGGGAGGAGGGGAGAGAAAGATAGAGGAGGAGGAGGGAAGGAGAGAGGAGGAGGAGGAGGGAAGGAGAGAGGAGGAGGAGGGAGGAGGGAAGAGAGAGATAGAGGTGGGAGGAGGGAAGGAGAGAGAGAGATAGAGGAGGAGGGAGAGGAGAGAGAGATAGAGGAGGGAGGAGGGAAGAGAGAGATAGAGGAGGAGGAGGGAAGGGAGAGAGGAGGGGAGAAGGAGGGAAGAGAGAGAGATAGAGGAGGGAAGAGGAGGGAAGGAGAGAGGAGGAGGGAGGAAGGGAAGGAAAGAAGAGGAGGAGGAGGAGGGAAGGAGAGAGAGATAGAGGAGGGTGGAAGGAAGGAAAGAGAGAGATAGAGAAAGGAGGAGGGGAAGAGGGAAGAGAGAGATAGAGAAAAGAGGAGGGAAGGAGAGAGAGATAGAGGAGGGAAGGAGAGGAGGAGGAGGAGGAGGGAAGAGAGAGATAGAGGGAGGAGGAGGGAGGAAGAGAGCAGGGCGGAGGGAAGGAGAGATAGATAGAGAAGGGAAGGAAGGAGGGAGGGAGAGAGGAGGGAGGAGGGAAGGAGAGAGAGATAGAGGAGGGAAGGAAGGAGGGAGGGAGAGAGGAGGGAGAAGGGAGAGAGGGAGAGAGGAGGGCGGAGGGAAGGAGAGAGAGATAGAGGAGGGAGGATGGGAGGAAAGAGGAGAAGGAAGGGGAGGAATGAGGAGGAGGAGGAAGGAAGGAAGAGGTGGAGGAGGGGGAAGGAGGAGTGGAGGAGGAGGAGGGGAAGGAGAGAGGAGGAGGGAGGAGGGAAGGAGAGAGGAGGAGGAGGAGGGAAGGAGAGAGGAGGACGAGGAGGTAATGAGAGAGGAGGAGGAGAGGAGGGAAGGAGAGAGGAGGAGGAGTGGAGGAGGAGGAGGAGGTGGAGGAGGAGGAGGAGGGAAGGAGAGATGAGGAGGTGGAGGGAAGGAGAGTGGAGGAGGAGGAGGGAAGGAGAGAGGAGGAGGAGGAGGGAAGGAGAGAGGAGGAGGAGGAGGGGGGAAGGAGAGAGGAGGAGGAGGAGGGAAGGAGAGAGGAGGAGGAGGAGGGAATGGAGTGAGGAGGAGGAGGAGGAGGGAAGGAGAGGAGGAGGAGGAGGAGGTAATGAGAGAGGAGGAGGAGAAGGAGGGAAGGAGAGAGGAGGAAGAGGAAGGAAGGAGAGGGAGGAGGAGGAGGAGGAGGGAAGGAGAGAGTATGAGAGAGTAGGAGGAAGGAGAGGAGGGAGGAGGAGGAGGGAAGGAGAGGGGAGGAGGAGGAGGGAGGAAGGGAAGGAGGAGGAGGAGGAGGAGGGAAGGAGAGAGGAGGAGGAAGAGGAAGGAAGGAGAGGGAGGAGGAGGAGGAGGAGGGAAGGAGAGAGTATGAGAGAGTAGGAGGAAGGAGAGGAGGGAGGAGGAGGAGGGAAGGAGAAAGCAGGAGGAGGAGGAGGGAAGGAGAGAGGAGGAGGAGGAGGAGGAGGGAAGGAGAGAGGAGGAGGAGGAGGAGGGAAGGAGTGAGGAGGAGGAGGAGGAGGGAAGGAGGAGGAGGAGGAGGAGGAGGGAAGGAGAATAGAGGAGGAGGAGGAGGAGGGAAGGAGAGAGGAGG
>NC_091552.1:45850414-45852914 GCF_042767895.1 Penaeus vannamei
TTACAATAAGGATAATGATGATGGTGGTAGCAGTAATGATGATGATGGCATTAAGAATAACAGAGGAGTGTGAATTTACTAATACCGATGGTGATAACAATAATGACCAAAACAAAAAAAATTATAACAAAGGCAACAAAATATAACAATAACAAAAAAGGCAACAAAATATAACAATAACAAAAAGGCAACAAAAATATAACAATAACAAAAAGGCAACAAAATATAACAATAACAAAAAAGGCAACAAAATATAACAATGACAAAAAGGCAACAAAAATATAACAATAACAAAAAGGCAACAAAATATAACAATAACAAAAAAGGCAACAAAAATATAACAATAACAAAAAGGCAACAAAATATAACAATAACAAAAAAGGAAGCAAAATATAACAATAACAAAAAGGCAACAAAAATATAACAATAACAAAAAGGCAACAAAATATAACAATAACAAAAAAGGCAGAAAAATAAAACAATAACAAAAAGGCAACAAAATATAACAATTACAAAAAAGGCAACAAATTATAACAATAACAAAAAGGCAACAAAATATAACAATAACAAAAAAGGCAACAAAATATAACAATAACAAAAAAGGCAACAAAATATATCAATAACAAAAAAGGCAACAAAATATAACAATAACAAAAAAGGCAACACAATATAACAATACCAAAAACGGCAACAAAATATAACAATAACAAAAAAGGCAACAAAATATAACAATACCAAAAGCGGCAATAAAATATAACAATAACAAAAAAGGCAACAAAATATAACAATAACAAAAAGGCAACAAATTATAACAATAACAAAAAAGCAACAAACTATAACAACGGCATTATACCAATGCTGTGATCCTGAACATCAGAGAGAAATCAGAAACCATGATTACGAAATGAGTAAACAGTAATCCTGATTGCAGTCTGCATAATAAAGTGGGCTTGGATTCGAATCAGTATTTGCAATCACAATTATCATTCATGTTAATAATAGCAGGTAGCGTTTGATAAGTTGTAAGCTGAAATTGGTTCAATATTGTGAATACAGTAAAGCCAATCTAATGATGATGAGAATGATGATGATGATGATGATAATGAGATAGCAATCGCAATGATACTAATATTCATTTCGATACTAATTTTAATACTGATTAAAATAATAACGAAAATGACAACGAAAATAAATTGTAAAAAAAATAAGCACAACGAGAGAATTTTTTTATTCATAGCTTCATTTTCCTTCCTATTAAAAGGAGTCGCCCAAGAAAGGAAAGAAGAAATACGTATATCAAGTCCCAATATATATATATATATATATATATATATATATATATATATATATATATATATATATATATATATATATATATATATATAGGTAAGTTCGCTCTCAGGAATCGCAGAATGTTGATTCCGTTGCACAAAACTTTTCTGTTTATTTATTTATTTATTTTTTTGTACGTGTGTATTTACTCGGGAGAATTAGTGTTTGCAGGTTTTTATCTAATTAGTTTCCGAGTCTGTTTGTTTGATAAGAATAAGTATGGATTAATTGTCTGTATTAGTTTCCGAGTCTGTTTGTTCCATATTAAGTATGGATTAATTGTATGTATATTTCTCTAAGAATAACAGCCATAACAATGACTAATGTTTTATTATCATCAGCATATGTGGATGACGATTATTCACAGAAAAAAAAGATCAATTTCAAAGCCAATACAAATCATGTGACAAAAATGTATAGATTCAATGCAATTATTATCCCTCTGACGTCATGAGTCCTCAACGTCAACCGCAAAGCCAAGCCAGAAGTTCTCGACGTCATCCACAAAACCAAACCAGAAAAATGACGTCATCCACAAAACCAGAAAAAAAAACGTCATCCACAAAACCAAACCAGAAAAATGACGTCATCCACAAAACCAGAAAAATGACGTCATCCACAAAACCAGAAAAATGACGTCATCCACAAAACCAAACCAGAAAAATGACGTCATCCACAAAACCAGAAAAAAAAACGTCATCCACAAAACCAAACCAGAAAAATGACGTCATCCACAAAACCAGAAAAATGACGTCATCCACAAAACCAAACCAGAAAAATGACGTCATCCACAAAACCAGAAAAATAACGTCATCCACAAAACCAAACCAGAAAAATGACGTCATCCACAAAACCAAACCAGAAAAATGACGTCATCTACAAAACCAGAAAAATGACGTCATCCACAAAACCAGAAAAATAACGTCATCCACAAAACCAAACCAGAAAAATGACGTCATCGACAAACCAAACTAGAAAAGTGACGTCACGCCTGCAATGACGTCACCAAAGCCCCGAAACCCACTTATCCGACACCCCGAAGCCTCGAACACGTGGACAGGAAGGCTTCACTTGCTACATTTTGTTCAATATACCGGAAAATGAACAAAAACCTGTGGTAAGGGCGAAAATACGCTGAAATAGCAGCGATTATGGGCTTTACGGTTGT
>NC_091552.1:45860414-45865414 GCF_042767895.1 Penaeus vannamei
ATTTCCTACACTCTTTTTTCTGTTGTCGAGAGTACGGGTAAACTTACGTAGGCTGCATATGATTTTATTAATATTATTATTATTTTATTTATCTGTTTATAAACATTTTTTTACTTTATTATTTTATTTATCTATTTATAAAAAAAAAAAATTTACTCGTACAATTTTGGAATTTAGAGTACCAATAAACTTACGTAGGCTGCAGATGATTTCATTATTATTATTATTATTTTATTTATCTGTTTATAAACATTTTTTTACTCATACAATTTTGGAATTTAGAGTACCGATAAACTTACGTAGGCTGCATATGATTTTATTGACAATATTATTATTTTATTTATCTATTTATAAACATTTTTTTTTGTCGTACAATTTTGGAATTTAGAGTACCGATAAACACGTAGGCTGCATATGATTTTATTAATATTATCATTATTTTATTTATCTATTTATAAAAAGAAAAAAAATACTCGTACAATTTTTGGAATTTTCCTTCGTCTTTCCATTTGGCTGAGGCATGTTGACGGCGTCCTCTGGCCACATTATCCTAAATTCTCTTTCTCCTTCCATTTCCTTTTTAAAATGGAATGAGAGACTAAGATTAGACTCCCTCCTTGGCCACGGGGAGGAATTCTCTCGTCTCTCTTCTTGGCGTCTTGGAGAAAAGCGATATAACAGGGTGTATGTATATCGATTTTTTATATATATATATTTTTTATATATTTATATAATATATATAATAATATAATAATAATAATTATGATAATATAAGCATGATATACATTGATTTTTATTATGATACTAATTGCTATTTATTTCTTATAATACTATATAATATATATAATAATATAATAATAATAATTATGATAATATAAGCATGATACTCATACATTGATTTTTATTATGATACTAATTGCTATTTATTTCTTATAATACTATATAATATATATAATAATATAATAATAATAATTATGATAATATAAGCATAATACTCATACATTGATTTTTATTATGATACTAATTGCTATAAATTTCTTATAATACTATATAATATATATAATAATATAATAATAATAATTATGATAATATAAGCATGATACTCATACATTGATTTTTATTATGATACTAATTACTATTTATCTTTCTTTATAGGAGACGTAATTTATTGTTAGATTCATAGATGTTTTGAATATTTTAGCACTTTAATCCCACAAGGCATTCGCCGCTAATTACCGAAGCTGTTATCGGTGGAAGATCCTTTTAGACGGTAATTTAACCCTAAATGTCATAAATCTTGAGAAAAGGAGGCGCTATTCACCTCCCTTGCGGTTTCTTCCTCTGCGGTCCCGGTATTTGGAGAGTGAGTGCGGTTTCCTGCGCCAGATCTCCGACACGCAGGACTGCCATTTTCACGCAATCTGGTGCGCGTCGTATTTGTATAGATTCCTCGTCATGCCTACACACACACACACACACACACACACACACACACACACACACACACACACACACACACACACACACATACACACACACACGTATATATATTTGTGTGTGTGTGTGTGTGTGTGTGTGTGTGTGTATGTGTGTGTGTGTGTGTGTGTGTATTTAGCTAGGTAGGTATGTATGTATATGGCTCGAGCATGATTACCTTCTCCCGTTGCCCATTCGGCTGCAACATCGTTTTCTACTTCGACTATTAGTGGCCACGGATGGACTGGGTAGTTACCTATATCATATTTTCTTTCGCAATAAGCAGACGGAATCATCTGCTGTAACCTAAAAGACACAGTGAAGAAAGTACATGTACCCGCGGTCAATGGATTGGATAAACTGCCGAATTTTACATCTATGACAATCGGCATTCGACTTCCACGTGTTTGACCTTTCTCGCTTCTAATTTGACCTTCTTTTCATACTTTCCTTTCCACGAGTTCCGAAGAAGAAGAACCCGAAGAGGAGTTTGAAGCTGTCATCTCAGTTTTCAGGGCGACGAGTACGTTGTTTTTATTCCTCATATTATGAATATCAGTGTCGCCTCCATTCGTTGATTTCTATCCCTATTACAAATCTTTGCGTCGATAAGGAACCCCAGGTCGGTAAAGACACACATATATAGTAAGTAAAAATATAGTAATATATTTTTATATTTATATAAATTTATATTTATATTCATAATATAATAATATAATATAATATAAATATACATATAATAAGAAAAAGAGGAACGTTTTATAAACCTCATTACCCTAAGTGCGATCACCATACCATATCCTCGTCTACAAAATCAGAATTTTTTCTCCGTCGGTACCACCTCCGTATTTCAGAATTTTAAGGTTATTTCCAAGGTCCTTTTCCCCAATGAAATGGAAGTCCCTATTCTAAGGTACGACTTAAAGTTTTTTTTCTGCCTTTCGTGTGATGAATAGGTATGTAGAGGGATTAGGTCTCGGGTGATGTAAAAACTTCATGGCAGATTTTTTTTAAATGAGGAGAAACTTGGACATTTTCACACACGCATATAAACGTACACAGATATATACATGTACATACATACACATAAGTAGTTGTAAAAAACAAAACAAAAAAAATAAAATAAAAATTATGTTAATAATTATGATAATGCTGATGATAATAACAACAATGATAATAATAATAATAATAATAACAATAATGATAATAAAAATTATAAATAGATATACCAATAATGATAATAATGATAATGATAATAACAATAATAAATATGATTATAATAACAAATAATAATGAATATTATGATCATGATAAGCACAAAAATATTGATAATAATAATAATGATAGTGATCAAATAATAATGAAAATAACAATAATGATAATTACAATAGTCATAATGATGATGATGATGATGATTATAATATTGATAATGATAATGATGATAATGATAATGATGATGATGATGATGGTGATGGTGATGATGATGATGATGATGATCATGATCATGATAATAATAATAATAATCATAATAATAAAAATAATCCTAAAAATAGTAATAACAGCAACAACAACAACAAAACAACAATAATGATAATAATGATAATGATAATAAAATAATAATGATAATAATAAAATAATAATGATATTAGTAAAAACAATAGCAGAAGCACAATGATAAATATTCTAATAATATGAATAATACTAATAAATAATTATGATGACAAAAATATAGACAATAATAATAATAACAATAATGACAATGATGGTACCAATAACAATAATAATGATAATAACAATACGATGGAAATAATAATGATATTGATAATGATAATAATGATAATGAAAATAGTAATTATACAATAATATCACCATTATTTACAACGCAAATAAAGATAATAACTGGAATATATATCATCATCAATAAAAATCAAAGAAAAAAAGAAAAAAGACAAAAAATCATATAAATGATAATGATAAAATAATGAAAATAGTAATTATACAATAATATCACCATGATTTACAACACAAATAAAGATGAATATATTAATAACTGGGATATATACCATCATCAATAAAATCAAAGAAAAAATAAAAAAATAAATATATTAATATTTGGGATATATACCATCAATAAAATCATAGAAAAAAAAGAAAAAAAAATAATAGAAAAAAAAACTAAACCCTAAGGACTCACAATTAAAAGCGAAAAAAAAGTGGAAGCGAAGATCTTAACAAGATGTCTGCGAGCGAACTGGCGCTGTCCGTTCATTAAGAGGATTTCTGGCCTCTTTTTATACTCATTTCCTGGAAAAGGGGGGAGGGGGCAGGGGGACATGGGGGGAGGGGACATGGGGGGAGGGGCATTGGGGCACGGGGGGAGGGATAGAGGTCCTAAGCCTGTAACTTCCGTGGGCTTGTTCCTTGTATAGATAAGTATGTATATGTGTAAACGCACAGACACACACACACATATATATACATATATGTATATATTTGTGTGTGTGTGCGTTTGGGTGAATGTGTGCGTGTGCGTGTGTGTGTGTGTAGATTATTTTGTTTAATTCTGATTAACCTCAAATGATTTCCGCACAGGTAAAAGAAAAAGAAAGAAAGAAAATAAAAAAAAGAAAGAAAAAGAAAAGAAAGAGAAAAAAGGTAAAAAGAAAAATATAAATATCTATTCTTCTCCATGCATTCATTTTTCATCAAACCTTCCCAATGTCGAGGCGCAAGAAGGGACCAATCCTCTCGTGCCCTGAAATATGAAGCCGCGCCCCTGAGGTACAGGAGTTCGATCCTCTTCCGGCCACTGTTCGAACCACCAGTCGGAGAAAGTGTTCCGCTCGGATGGGCGTGTCCGGAAAAAAGGTCAAATTAACGTACGGTTGGAATTGGCTAGAGTGCTTCAACGCCTAGCCGTCCTATCTAGCATGCGTGAAAAGTTTGTATTTGATTTCGCAAACGTTTACCCATATTGTAACTGCAATACCTGTCTGCTTATTTTTTTTTTTTTCAGAATTATCGATTCTTCATCATTTAGCACTGATTAGTTTTCCCTGGGCAAGGAACTTCACCTCGATTGCCTGTGGATAGGGGGACGTCAAAAAAATACTTCCGAAGTATGTTACTGCAAGTCGTAAAAACCGACTGTAAGAACCCCTACCAACCCACACTTGATCAGCGCGGTAGGGTGCGGCCCACCCTCTCCCCATCATGGCACATGTCTCACACAACATTGGGGCCGTTCCTGTTGAGTCAGCGAGTTCCAAAAACATCGATACCAGAAGGCTAGAGACAGAACGACGTGGAAAAGTCTGGGGAATGCCCATGTTCAATAACGGATATTTCAAAGGCTGAGAGAATAGAATAGAATAGTTAAAGAAACCAATTAAGAAATACTAGTTTAGTGTCTCCTCAATCACACCCTCGGGAATGCTAGCGGCCAGCAGAATATCATGTATTTAGGAAATCGTCTGCTTCTTATATGAAACCCCAGGAAGCAGAAACAAATTGACAAGGGATGA
>NC_091552.1:45889744-45894744 GCF_042767895.1 Penaeus vannamei
ACACACACACAAATACACACACACACACACACATACACACACACACACACACACACACACACATACACGCACGCCCACACACACACACACACACATACACACACACGGATAGATAGATACAGAAACAAAAAGATAAATGACACACAATCCATATACTGTATATTCGAACTTTTTAATCTTATTTCGCTAAAATGTTTACCAAAGTTAGGTCAATTTCATTTCGTGTGCATTAAGTGTGTAAAGGGACTGTGAATGTTATTTCTCTCTACCCGTGAAGTACAGTATAGTTTTTATTTGATTTTATTTTTCTGTTTTTGAATATATATATATATATATATATATATATATATATATATATATATATATATATACATATATATATATATGTGTGTGTGTGTGTGTGTGTGTGTGTGTGTGTGTGTGTGTGTGTGTGTGTGTGTGTGTGTGTGTGTGTGTGTGTGCGTGTGTGTGTGTGTGTGTGTGTTTGTGTGTGTTTATGTATATATGTATGTACATATACATACATACATATATATATATATAAATATATATATATATATATATATATATATATATATATATATATATATATATATATATGATTATATGATGATTATATGAGGATGAGGATGATAGGAACTATAATCGCAACAATGATCATAATGATAATGACGGTGATGGTGTTGGTAATATTGCTTTTGCTGATGATGGTGATAATGATAGTAATAATAATAATGATGATGATGATGATGATAATAATAATAATAATAATAATGATAATAATAATAATAATAAAAATGATAATAATGATGATGATAATCATAATGATGATCATCATAATAATAATAATAATAACGATAATAATAATAATGATAATAATAATGATTATAATGATACTACACAACTACTACTAATAATAATTATCATTATTATCATAATAACAACAATAATAACAACAACAACAACAACAATAACAATGATAATAATAACAACAACAACAATAATAATAATAATAATAATAATGATAACAATAATGATCATAATAATGACAAAGATTATGATGAAGATATTACGGAAAAATAGAGCGAAACAAGAAGACACTAAACCAGCGTCTGTCTCGCCCCTTTTGAGAGATCCTCCAAGAATCCTAAATGAGGACACTTTTCCAACGAAGAAGAACCGGAGACTTCTTTCCTGATCCTGCACAGTCGAAGGAAAAGGTAACGCCGAGGAGAACAGTAATTCAACGGCGCAGTTCCTATTGAAGTGATTGCAACGCGGCTTTTAAATGCAGGCAGGATTGCATTCATGGCAAGTGGATCCTACCTTACGTCTTTCCCCGACCCGGAAGCAATTACTTGATTGCATTACAAGCATTTTAAGTATTCTCGTCATTGGAGCGGTAACTTTTATGGCTTTTGCCTCCGTCTCTGGTTCTGTTTCTTGATATTTCTCTTGCTCACTCTCTTGTCTCTCTCTCTCTCTCTCTCTCTCTCTCTCTCTCTCTCTCTCTCTCTCTCTCTCTCTCTCTCTCTCTCTCTCTCTCTCTCTCTCTCTCTCTCTTCTCTTCACTCTCTTGTCTCTCTCTCTCTCTCTCAACATAAGAGCCTAAGACAGCTTAAAAGGTATCGGCTAAGAAATATTTTAGAGTGAGAATACAAAAGAAAAAAATGAATAATAATAATAAAATCCTAATCATGTTTCTTGTGGTGAACCTTATCATTTTTTTCTCAAAGTATTTGGTTATTCAGTAACTTACTATGTAATTTATTCATGTCCCTGTTCGGTTTAAGTTTGTTATCAACTACTTGTACATTTTATTCTTTCAAGGTACTGAGAGCACAACAAACTTGAGTCTTATATTTATAATTCTGAAAAAAAAAAACATATCTTCTATTTACAGGGACGAAGAAGCAGTCATTCTGTCATGAGAAAACTTCCCCCCCCCAAAAAAAAAAAAAAAAAAAAAAAATATGTGCTTGACATGTTTGTTTTAAACCACTTGAAATACATGTCTGCAAAGGACTTTTAGTGAATAAATACGGTTCGTTCATCATGGTTCTCGAGATTTCTTCTACAAGAAATGTATACTGTTAAATCAATAGTGAAATTTCAATTCAAAACATTAATAGCGAGGTTTAACACTCTTCATCAAGGGGAGAGACTTTCAAATTTCTGTGGTGTGGTTAAGGTACTCCTTTGTTAATATTTTCAAACAGAATAGCTAACAATCATTACTTAAATTCATTTGATTTGAATTTAACGACGTAATATAGATTAATCGAGAATTTAACCCAAATTGGTCTTTATGCTCATGTGTATTACAGGCAGTGGGAGAAGCCCTGGCAAAACGTAATGCTATGATGTTTTTAGCAACAAAACAATAACACGCTGTTTACGAAAGCTAACCGTCTCGTGACTGACACCTCTTCTTGTTAACTCTATTTCATTTCGTCTGAAAGATTTACTCCACGAAACCCTCTAAAAGTTTTCTTTCTATTTTCTGCACGTGAACACTTGAAGGAGGCCGTCGGGTAATTTTGAGATTATATATTCAAGTAAAGAATGATGTACACATACTTCACTTTACCCACGAGAAGAAAGCTTTGAAATACTTTAGAATTTTACCGAAATTGCTTCACACACTAAAATGGTGTTTTTATTATTTTTTTTTCAACAAAATTCACCAAAAAACAACGCTTTCCTAATTTCAAAATGTCTACACTGTCTTTCGTGGAATATAATCATATCTTCATTAAGGTTATCCAATTCCAAATCAAATGAGCTTGTTCGAAAATAAATGCAACAAATAATAAATAATAACAATAACAATAATAATAATTATAATAATAATAATAATAACAAATAATAATAACAATAATTCAATAAATAAGTAAAAAATAAACACGATTGCAAACTTTCGAAATATATCTATATATTCAATAAACATCTTCCTTGTACCTGTGCTTCTTTCATCCCCCCAAAAAACTTTCGACGATCTTTCGACTAATGTCACTTCTTGCGTTATAGTACAATTATCAATCTGCACTGCACACCGAGAACATAACCGTAGCTGCAACACGTAAGTTATTTTTTGAGATTTACGACACTACGCCTTCCAAGTACGTCAGGAGAGATATTTTTTTCTTATGGTGAGTGCCACCCTTCCCTCCCTTCCGATACCAAGTCCTCCGCCAACAGTAATCGGTTTGATCCCCGTATGGTATCTAGCGCTCGCCCTTGCGGTACGCCGGCGGGTAGTACGAGCTCGTTATGAATACAACAACAAAAGAGAAAGAAAGGAAGAAAAAATAGAAGACGACGACGAAGAAGAAGAAGAAGAGGAGGAGGAAGAAGAAGAAGAAGAAAAAGGCGAAGAAGAAGAATATGACGTAGAAGAATAAGAAGAAAAAGGCGAAGAAGAATAAGACGTAGAAGAATAAGACGAAGAAGAAGAAGAAGAAAAGGGCGAAGAAGAATAAGACGTAGAAGAATAAGACGAAGAAGAAGAAGAAGAAGAAAAGGGCGAAGAAGAATAAGACGTAGAAGAATAATACGAAGAAGAAGAGGAGGAAGAAGAAGAAGAGGAAGAAAAAGAAAAAGAAAAAGGCGAAGAAGAATAAGACGTAGAAGAATAAGACGAAGAAGAAAACCATGCATTGCATTGCCGAGGACAATCCTCAGGATACTTCCTCTAATTAAAATATACATAACGAAAATAACGATAATGAGGATTGTAATAACCGTACTTTCAAATTGAAATAATTGCCATTGGTTGAAATGTTGATAATCGCTCTCTTTTCTTCCTTTCATTGCATCGGTTACCTTTGTGCAATAACATTCTCATGGTTTTATAATGATTGCTGCTATCTTTGTTTTTGCTGTTGTGTCAGTGATGATGGTGATGAAAATGGTGATGATGACTGTGATGGAGGTGATGAAAATGATGATGAAATAAATGATGATGATGGCTAAGATGATGATGGTGGTGGTGATGATGATGAAATAGATGAAGATGATGATGGTGAAGATGATAAGGATGGTGATGGTGGTGATGATGGTGGTGGTGATGATGAAATAGATGAAGATGATGATGGTGAAGAAGATGATGGTGGTGGTGATGATAGTGGTGATGATGTTAATGAAAGACACCTGTGGTACGTCATCTTCAGTTATTCACTATTGAATTATTATCATTGTCATAATACCCTTGCAGTGCATTGCTTGTGATAATCTTTTTAAAATAATATAAAAATGTCCATATTACTGTTGATTCGTTATCTCTTTAGTTTTTCATTTTTTATTTTTCATCCCTACATTTAACATTCGCACTGTGCATTGCCTGTGGTAATCATTGCTTTAAAACTGCTATGTTAATCTTACAGTTGATCGCTTAGCATCAATCAATTGAATCATAAGGATAATCATAATCATAATGGGCAATTTTATTACGTTTACTTCTTGGTTTCCACTTTCAATAATTTCAAAATATCTGTTTCCTTAAAATAAACTTTCTTTTTTTTTTTAACCTTAATCATTCTTTATAAATCAGCTAATCATTTGCTGCACTAGTGATTTTATTCCCGTCTTCAATAAATCTGAAATTTTCAATCAATCTTTTCCTTTCTGACAAATTTCCTGCTTCAGTCACCTCTCTGAGTTTAAGCAGTTCCTTCCAAATTCCATGTAATGTTACTGTAAATGGACAAGAGAAATGCATTAAAGCCTCGACAGGGGTAGAGTAATGTGCCAGTACAATGTAATGTTAAAAAAGTACTTCTCTTCGTCAGGAGGGGAGTGAAAGTACTAATAAGACAGGTAGCACCACTTTGTCTGGATGGATAACCCTCGCTGACAGCAGCTCGGCTAAGTCCCGCCCTATAACCATCATTTAATGGAAATAGTGATGGGCTTTCTTTAATTTCCTCTCATTTACCGTTCCAAATACTGAACTATTTTCAGAAGATATTAGACATAATGATAGTAGCGAAAAGGGTAGA
>NC_091552.1:45909744-45912244 GCF_042767895.1 Penaeus vannamei
GAGCTCGGTTAACGCAGGATTTGCCTTTTTTTTTCATTTTATTTATTTATTTTTTCTTTATTAAGTGGGTTTGACCGTTTCCCTTTGCGGTTTTACCCTTTCGTAATTAAGCGGGTTTGACCGTTTTATTTTGCGGTTTTCCTCTTCTTTTTCTTTTTTATAATTAAGCGAGTTTGACCGTTTTATTTTGCGGTTTTCCTTTTCTTTTTCTTTTTTTTATAATTAAGCTGGTTTGACCGTTTTATTTTGCGGTTTTCCTTTTCTTTTTCTTTTTTATAATTAAGCGAGTTTGACCGTTTCCTTTTTTTTTCTTTTCTTTTATTAAGCGGGTTTGACCGTTTCCTTTTGCCGTTTTACTTTTTCTTGTTTTTATTATGCGGGTTTGACCGTTTCCCTTTGCGGTTTTACCTTTTTTTAAATGCGGTTTCGCTTTTTCTTTATGCGGTTCTGTTATTCTTTAAGGTGCTTTTTATACGGTTTCCCCCCCTTTTTAATGCGGTCATTACAACTATTGCTAACAAAATTGATAGCAATGGTAGAAATAACAAAAATGAATATCATGATTAGGCATTATCTGCAGTGTAGCAGACTTGCAATTATGTGTGTGTGTGTGTGCAACATCTCTGCCTCCCAGTAATTGTATGACACTGTGGCTATACTGTACTTTTCTAAGACGAGCGACTACTAGCGACTACTAGAAGCGCGACTGCCAGGTCAATGGAAGTGAATAGGAGTGCACACACGTGGCTGGCCTGTTGCATGACTCGAGATCTCTCTCACAGTCGTCCGACTGCTCAGCCACTCGAGGTACATGTGTTGCTATGCGGTCGCACACACACAGCGACAACCACAGCGTTTTCATGTTTTGATGCCGCACCTCATTGGCTGGAGTGGATGGGATTTGACCAATGAGAGAGCATCACGTGGAGCGGAGGCAGACAGACAGGCGATAGTAGCTTCCCCTCCCCCAGCCAAGAGTGGGGGAGAGACGAGTCGAGCCACTGTAAGCCCCAAGTGTAAAGGGAGGGAGGAGAGAGAGAGAGAGAGAGAAAGAGAGAGAGAGAGAGAGAGAGAGAGAGAGAGAGAGAGAGAGAGAGAGAGAGAGAGAGAGAGAGATTGGAGGGGAGGGGGTGTAAATGACGTAATAACAAGTGGTATCAATCTTTACATGGTGTCTACAAAGTGCGTAAAGACATCACATTGCCACAAAATACGTAAATCATGCCATAACGATCGTATAAGGCCTCCATCCTGTCCTGAAATACAACGAAAATCCGATATCAGAAATAATCATCAAGTTTCGATGTTGAAGATTCGGAGAAGATATTTGAACCTGCGCTTTTGTTCAGCGATTGTTCAGAGCTTGTGTGACGTTACCCAATTTTAATACCCTGGGCGGTCTTCTAATGGTGCGTTCGGAACTGCTCGTCTATCTCGTCCAGACCAGTTGTACGAGATGTTTTGACCGTTCGGAACCTCCACTATCTCGTCCCGGACAAGTAGTCTAGCTTGTCCAACTCGCCCTCCTGCGAAGGTGGCCGAGCAGGACAGGATGACGTCACAATAGATTTCGTATGTAAACAATGACAGTTGCAGGTAACCACAAGATATTGGTGGGTAATTTTATGGCCCTTTATTGGTGTTATCAAAGGATATTTTTGTGTTTGTCAGTTGCAGGTAAGTTAAATATGCATCAAAGGAGTTACAAAACCTATGTAGCGTGTAAAATATATTCAACGATATGATAAAAAAGTGAATGTTTACATTCGAGCCGGTTGCATTCTAGGCAGAAAGGGTCTTGGAGGTTCCGAACGCGGCCCACTTGTCCTGCTGGTCCTGGACAAGATGTCTGGACGAGAAGACGAGCAGTTCCGAACGCAGCATAAATTCCTCGGCAGAATGGATGCGCACTTTTGTGCTTTCACCGCGCAGTTCTCCCTTTCCTATTTGCCAGAATGCTTGCTTACAGCGCAGCGCGGATTGGCCCAAGCGTAGATCCATTGGCCAAGCTCATTTTTTTAAGACCTTAGAAGATCTATCAATGAAACTGAACTATATGAAGTTTTGCCATCAATAAGAAACATTTTGATAGCGTACAAGCAATGTATAAATAATGCATCATCCATCACTAACTTACATTATGCAAAATAGTATCCGTGGACTAGTGAACCGTGCGGTTTTAGGGTATCCAGTTTGGTTTCCAATCTGGAACAGTACCCAATTTCTGGATCGGTATAATGTTATCGATATGCAGTGTCATGTGATTATTATAAACTTATTATACCATCTCGTCTTTTTGTTGTTGTTTTTTATCAGTCGTAGGTGCAAAATTATCAGTCTTTGGTGCCCCATCTTTCGTATATCGTCATGGAAGTGAACAAGCATCCACCTATGAAATAGATTTAAAAAAAAGCCCATCCCGCATATCTTGAAAAAAATAATCTCTGTATTTAATATTTTTCCCTAAGGACACGTAGCCACATAATTGCAACAAAAAGGA
>NC_091552.1:45922244-45927244 GCF_042767895.1 Penaeus vannamei
AGGAGGCAACTTAAAGAAGGAAAAAAAACTGTTACGTCTGGGAAATCCGAGGGAATAACAGGGTTGCTCTGTAGAAATGCAGCACACTCTATGGCTTAGCTGACTCTCCTTTTGAAGATGGACGCAAAGCAAACGAAAATTGCAACTCGAGGTCCGCACTCTATTGGGATGAGGGAGAAGTGGTCTCTCTCCCAGGTGAAATTTCCAGAGAGTTGCGGTATCTCACGATCTGGTTCGTTTACAGGTGGATAAGGAGATGGGAGGAGGAGGGCAACCCTGAATGACCGCTCTCGATTCCGGTGCTCCACGGAAAACGACCGCAGGACCAGGATTCTGCTCAAGTCCGGGAGACGGTGGAGGCGAACCCCTTCACCAATGCGGTCAAAATCCGAAGAAGAACTAAGCAGCTCCCAATAACAAGTCGCACGGTGAGAAAGCGATTGCACGGCAACAGATGGGATCTCATCACCGAACACCAGCTGTAAAAGAGAGGTTGACCGAACGCGATATGTCATCGCCAAGGTCGTCTCCAATTCTGCCCAGCAGCATATCCGACAAAGATCTGGATTGCTGGGGAAGAGTTATCTGGACCTGATGAAAAAAACTTTTTGTTCCACCGCGCACGGGAAGCTTCATTGCTGGAGGAGAGATAACACAAGGTATGTAAATATAACCTTTTTCACCTTGCATTTTATTGTATCATGATGTATAGAAAAGATAAGACTACACAGATTATTGGCCGTATGTCGTTATGTTCATGTTCTAATCTCCCTATAATTTCCAGATATGATAGACAAAATATCTAAGTGAAACTGCGAGAAGTCGACACGTGACATGCAACATGTGGGGGTGGATCTTTCCCTGCATGGAGTTAATGGCGAGCCTGCAGAAATAGACGGAAGATTCAATTCCGAGAAATATATATAGAATTGTTGGAAGAAGTGTTTCTCCCGTCCAGGTACGGAGCTATGCTTTGCCGTTCCCAGAAACATTCATTGTCATGCAGGATAACGTGCCCCATACACACTTCGAGGGTAGTTACGAGATGGTCTCCAGAGACCGGAAACCACTCTGGAGGTTCTTACCCTGGCCAATGACAAAGCATGTGACCTGAACCCCATAGAAAATGTCTGGGCAAATATTGTTAACGTCTGGGAAACGGCCAATGAAAGAACCTCTCAACAGTTAATACAGCATGCAAAGAGGGAATGGGAGGTAATGCGGAGGAAACCGGAACTAATCTATAAGCATGTCGCTTCTGTCCCGGAAAGACTACGATTAGTAATAGAAAATAATGGAGGTTGGACAAGATTTTAATAAAAACGAATTGTTCTAGTTGGTATGATTTTTCCTAATATTTACTCTTTTCTACATAATACTGATTTTCTTTAATAGTGAAAATGCAACTGATTATATTCAAAATTGCTGAACTTTCTACCATTTGGTCAGTTCATACAAGGAAAAAGTATTTCGGTTATCAAATACAATTTGTATAATTTAACGCTGAACGTGGTTCCTAAGGTTCTAAATATAAGACCAATAATCCTAAACTTGCAGTACGCAAACTAGTAGTCAAATAACGGTAATGACAAACAGCTGCATTGAAAATGGCCATCTTTACTTCCTTGACTCGCACACACACTCACAATAATGAAGCACATATATATTCACTATATCCCTACTGTGATTTTGCATTAAGTGAATGTTATGTGATAAAGAAAATTCAAGTTTTTACAGTCTTCTGAATCGGTGTCTGAGGAAACAAAATTAAGTCACTTCATTTGTTCTATTAGCTCCTTCTAGATAGTTAAGGTAGGATAACGAAAAGTTGCAAATCAGATGAATTTTGCAAATTTCAATTTCGATTCAGCTGTCATACGTAGATGTTTATAGGAAAGAAACGTTTATATTTGTAAAGAAATGTGCAGTTATAATGCCATTTAAGCTATCAAATAATTCCAGGAATTCGTGTATGAAAATAATTTTACTCATCAAAAGTCAACGGCATCTTATATATTTCATATAACGGGAAATTATTTCATAAACTCATCAAGATAATATATAAAACACATACGCGCACACAGTGATTAGACATGAATTGACAAACGAGAGAACAGAAATTATATATATGCCAAAGAAAAGTAGAGCGCAACATAGTATACCCACTCCCTCAGAATCAGAATGGAAACATTTAAGATACCAAACATTATACAACAGCCTTAGAGGAAGTAAATTTTATTTCCCTCCTTCAACCACTTGCCTTGTAGTTGCTGAGTTGAAACAAGCAAACGTGTGTTTACTTGCTCTGCTGTTCGAGTGTGGATGCGTCTCCGCATAGAAGTGTCATGGCTTGTAGGATCTTGATAGCGCAAACCATTATCAGGATTTAGCACAAGATAAAGTGCTTTCCAGATGAACGAAACGAATCATACATACGTGTTTATATCCCATCGCCTAATATATACATGTGCACCCCCCCCTCCCCCCCACACACAGGCTCACACACCCTCTCTCTCTCAATCCCTTTCTCTCCCTGTTTCTTACCCTCCCTCCCTCCTTCCCTACCTCTCTCAGGTTCTCTCTCTGTGTGTCTCCCTCTGTTGCTAATTTTGTCGGTTTATCTCTCGATCTCGTTCGCTTTATCTCCCCCCTCCCATTCTCTCTCTTTCTCTTTATCAATCTCTCTCTCCCTCTTTCTCTTTATTATTATTTTCTCTCTCTCTTTATCTTTCTTTCTCCTTATCATATTCTGCCTCTATATTTCTCTTTCATTTCGTCATTCTCTTTTTTTCTTTCTTTCTCACTAACTCTCAAATCTCTCCTCCCTTTATGATACACTCTCTCACTCCATATCTTAATCTATTTCTTTCCCGCCGTCCCAACCTCCTCTTTCTGCTTACTCTTGCTCATATATCTCCCCTCTCCTCATTTTGTTACACACTCTCCCTCTTGCTCTCCCTTCCTCCCTCCTCCCAACCTCTCCTCTCCCTCTGCCCTCCCCCTCCCCATGTCTCTTTTTTATTTCTGTCTTTCTTTCTCTCTCTCTCTCTCTCTCTCTCTCTCTCTCTCTCTCTCTCTCCCTCCCTCTCTCTCTCTCTCTCTCTCTCTCTCTCTCCCTCACTCTTTCTCTGTCAGACTCTCTCTCTCCCTCTCTCTCTACTCTCTCCCTACCCTCCTTCCCCCTGATCTACGCCTCCTCTCCTCTCTCTCTCTCTCTCACACTCTCTATCTCTATTTGTGACTCTCTCTCTTTCTCCTACCCTCCCTCCCCCGCTCTACCCCCTCCTCCTTCTCTCTTTTTTCTCTCTCCCTCCTTGTGTGTGTGTGGGAGGGGGTGCATGTGTATGTGTGTGACTCTCTCTCTTTATTTCTATCTCCTTCTTTCTTTCACTCTCTCTGTTGTTCTCTTTCTCTCCCCAACACACTCTCTCTCTCTCTTTCTCTGTCTCTCTCTCTTTCCTCGCTCTTTCTCTCTCTCTGTCTCTCTCTTTGTGACTTGCTCTCTCTGGGTCCTTCCCTCCCTCCCTCACTCTGTCTTTCTCTCTACCTCTCTCCCTCACTCTCTCACTACCTCTCTCTGTCTATGCCACCCCCTTCTTTCTTTCTCTTTCTATCTCTTCCCCCTCTTTTTCTCTCCATCTACCTACTCTCTCCCTTCCTTCCTCCCCTCTCTGTCTCTTTCTTTCAATCTCTCACTCATATTTTCATCTGTCTCTCTTTCTATCTATTTTTATTTCTTGCACTCACTCTCACTCTCTCTTTCTCTTTCTCTCTGTGACTATCTCTCTTTCTCTTTTTATTTCTATCTCTCTGTCTTTTTTTCTCCCTTTCACTCTCTCTCTCCCACTCATCATTTCACTCACTTCCTGTCACTATCTCTCCCTTCCCCCCTTTTTCTTTACTCGCTATCTATCCCACCCCTCTCTTTCTTTTTCTCTCTCTGTCTCGTCTTTCTTTCACTCAATTCTCTCTCAATCACCCCCCCCCCCCCTCTCTCTCTCTCGCTCTTTATCTCTCTCTCTCCTTCCCTCCCTTTTCCTCACTACCTCTCTCTCTGTCTCTGTCGCCCCCTTCTTTCTTTCTTTCTCTCTCTATCTCTTCCCCCTCTTTTTTTCTTTATTCCTTTCACTTTTTCTCTCTCTTTCTCCTTTTTTTGTGACACCTACCCCCCCCTCACTCGTTCTATCTTTCTCTTTCCCCCCTCTCTATTTCTCTCTCCTCCCTCACTCCCCCCCCTCTCTCTCCCTACCTCTCTATGTCTGTGCCTCCCCCTTCTCTTTCTTTCTCCCCCTCCCCTCTTCTCTCTTTCTCTTTCTTTCTCCCCCTCCCCTCTCTCTCTTTCTCTTTCTTCCTCCCTCTTCCTCTCACACTACCTCTATCTAACTCTGCCTCCCCCTCCCTTCTCTTTCCTTTCTCTATCTCTTCTTCCCCTCTCTCTCACAACCTCTCTCTGTCTCTGCCTCCCCTTTTCTTTTCCTTATCTCTCTCTACCTCTTGCTCCTCTCTTTCTCTCGCTTCATCCCTCCATCTCCCTCTCCCTCCTCGCTGCCCTCTCTCCATCGCTGCCCCCACCTTCCCTTTCTCTCTCTATTTATCTCTCCCCCCTTTCTTTCATTTCCTTCCTTCCTCCATCCCTCTCTCTGCCTATCTCTCCCTCCCCTCACTCCCACTCTCTTATTCGCTATCTAACTCTCATTCTCTCGCTCTCTGACTAGCCCTCTCCTCTCATTCTCTTACTCTCTCTGATTCTCCTTACCCTCTCTGTCTATCTATCTGTTTTTAAATGTGTTTTGTTTGTTTGTTTGTTTTTTCTCGTTCGCTTGCGGTGTTGACAGTGACGCTCAAGAAGTGCGAAAGAGGCAGGGGTCCCTCTCCTCCATTCTTTGGCCATAAAGGAATGGCTTTTTTTTTTCTTACAGAACGCATTTAGTGCTACGAACCTGTCGGTTGTAATAATGCAGTTGTTACTGTGGTGCAAAACTCATCAAAATATCCACGCA
>NC_091552.1:45952244-45964000 GCF_042767895.1 Penaeus vannamei
AAAATTATCTATATGTGCTCATATACCTTATATACATAGTTTCACATCGCCATGTAATTGTTTTTCGTCTTTCCACGGGGTCTGAGAGTGAAATTTGGCTACGTGACCCCGTAGAGTTATTCCGCAGATTTAAAAAGACGATTTTCATGGTCCAGGACGGCCCGGCAGCGTGGGGAAAAGTATGCGTTTGGTACCCGACCGACTGGAGAAAAGTTATTCTTTCGACAAATACTATACGTTGTAAAACCCCATTAGAGCATCAATAATAGGTATATGATAGATAATTATATCAAATACAGGTATTCTGTACATGATTTGTCATGTAAAATGTAAATATAATAAAAAGGAATAAGATCGCGATATTTAGATCCGTCATATTTTTACGCATAGCACACGTATATTCGGTCCGATTTTAAAGTATTATGGCTCATTTTGTAGCTGAATAATAGTTCTATTACATACTGCCATGAGGATTTGCAATATTTTCACGTGGTTCTTGTAAAAGTGACATATGTTTTCAAAATCTCCTATTAGGGTGTTAAAATAGTCACCTTCGGAAAATATTCACCAAGAAAAAGGTAAGGTCAACTTCTCAAAAATGCATATAATAGTAGAAAGATAGTTCTATTCAAACATGAAATCAGAATGGCTGTATGATTTTATTTGGATTTTTGAGAAATTTTTAAAAATGGTCAATGTAGGCCTATAAACCCCCAGATCACCGCCACCACTCCGCACTATACGTAAGATTTTGAGAAACCGTTACGTGCTGGCAATGTCCGCAAGACTTCGGAATGCAGGTAGATGATAGAGGATTATGGAGTAGGAAGACTAATCTTATGCCTTGTTTTGTTGATATCAAGATAGCCTTGGAAAGATGAAGAAACGTAAAATGCCGATATCTCGGAACTCCACCTTTAGGGGTGGGTCAAAGGATTCCGGGCACACCATATGTCCAAAATTAACATATTATGGCTCATTTTGTAGAAAAATAAAATATCTGCAACTTGATCGAGAGCGTTTTCGCAGTTTTTGCCTGTACTTCTTGTAAAAGTGGTCAATGAAAGAAAATTTTTACCTTTTTTTTTTTTCTTGAAGTGCCCTACTTCAAAAATTCACCAAAAAAATTGGTCGAAATCGAAAAAACGCTCTTGATCAAGCTGTAGATATAAGGTAGTTCTGTGCAAAAATCAAATAAAATTGAATGTCTTGCCGTTTCTGAAGTCGGAATCCTTTGACCCAGGTGCTGCATTTTCAAAATGGCGAATTTCGCATTTTTCCGTTTTTTGACAATAATTCAAAAACTGTTTGGGCGATTTCGAAAAAAAGTCGACCACAGGCCCGAACCTCGCAGAACTCGCTGGTGCTCATACCATCGAACCTCGCGCCATGACAACACAGAGTGCCGCTATCGCCCGCGTCGTCTTGCCTGTTTCCGGTGCCAACAGGAGGGACACCTGGTGAAGGATTGACCCTTTCCGCCACAATCTGACGGAAGCGCCCCTGTCGCCGGAGGAACTAGGTGGGGCCAGCCCTTGCAATACCTGAGGTCCAGTGACACGGGAGCCATCGCCCGCAATTCCCTCAACCCCCACCTGCAGCCCACGTCAAGGACGACCGATGGTGAGGCTGATGATTTCAGGCAAGATGATTAACGCCTTCATCGATACAGGTTCGGAGGCAACGCTTTTGAAACATAGTGCGCAGACTTTGATCACCCCTTCACGAACTTCTGAACCTCGGAGGCGGCTTCAAGGTGCCTCAGGAGCATCGCTTGCAATCACAGGTGAGCGTGATATCATATTGCAGATTAATGATAAAAATATAGTTACTCATCGAGTCTGCATTGTTGATGGAGTTGATTTTCCAGGAGATATCTTAATTGGTATTGATCTCCTGAAGAGGCTTGACTTCCGCCTCGGCTATGATTCACGAACCAATAACTCGTACCTCCGCCTTAGAGGGAAGGCATTTACAATAAGGTATGTGAACAAGGATTCACTGGAGCTCACCGCAGTCGTGATGAAGATGAAGGGTATATCAGTGCCAGTGCCACCTGCAAGAGCTGCGATAAGACGTTCCGTGAGTTGCCCACCAGAAAGTGGAAGGTTTGTACCTATACGCGTTCCAGATGTATTAATTGGAAAACAATTGCTGGTTGAGGGACTTGGATATTCTGTGATCTTGCCACATGAAGTTATTAAGCCCTCGTCTAAAGAAGCCGTGGTATGGGTTGTTAATCCGACACTCAATCCAGTCAAGCTGAAAAATGGAACGCACCTGGTCGAACTTCATGAGGTTGAGGAAATGTGTGACACACCTGAAGCACCTGGCAATGTTGCATCCATTGCAGACACTCCTGTGGCAGCCGTACCTACAAGTGCCTTGGAAAAGATTTCTCTCCAACATCTGTCTGATCACCGTAAGTCTCAGGTGTGTAAGGTTCTTGCCCAATACCCACGACTCTTTTCAGGTGATAAGTTTGCTATTGGGGAAGTTCCAGACATTGTACATGAGATCCCAACACAAGAGAAGCATCCTTTGTGTCAGCGTCAGTGGCGTCTTCCTGAAGCAGCTAAAAGGCACATTCGTGAGGAGTGTGAACAAATGCTCAAGGCCGGAGTGACTGAACCTTCTTCGTCCCCGTGGCTGTCACCTGTAGTCCTTGTGAAGAAAAAAGGATGGCACGTTGAGGTTCTGTGTGGACTACAGGAACCTGAATTCTGTTACTATAGCTGACAGCTACCCACTACCCCGGATGGATGAACTACTGGATGAACTAGGAGGAACTAGTGTATTCACTTTACTGGACTCCCGCTCTGCCTACTGGTCCATCCCGGTGAAGCCTGAAGATCGTCCAAAAACCGCATTTTCAGATGGACATCGGCTATACCAGTTCCGTCGCATGCCATTTGGATTATGTACAGCTCCATCTACATTCCAAAGGACAGTCAACCTTGTTTTGTCACCTGTTCTAGGTAAGCACACCATTGCATATTTGGATGATATAGTTGTGCATAGTGCCACTTTTGAAGAACACATTAAACACCTTAATGAGACTCTGCTACTGTTGGATAAGGCAGGGTTTAAATTAAATCTGGGAAAATGTGATTTTGCCGTGAGTAATTTCAGATTCCTTGGCTACCGTGTCACTCCAAAGGGTTTCCTGCCAGACCCTGAGAAGGTGGAATCCATTGAAGAAATGCTGCCTCCTAAGAATCAGAAAGGGGTACGCAGATTCCTTGGTGCTGCTGGATTTTTTTTTAGGAAATTTGTACCGAAATATGCAAAGATAGCAGCACCTCTCACCAGACTAACCAGAAAGGATGTGCGGTTTGTGTGGGGACCAGACCAAAGGGATGCTTTTACTAAACTGAAAGATCTAATAACTGCTCCAGTTTTAGCCAAACCTGACTTTGAGAAAAATTTTGAATTGCATACAGATGCATCACAGGTAGCTATAGGTGCATGCCTTATGCAGACTGATGACCAAAATGAGCTTCATCCTATAGCCTACTTCAGCCGCAAACTACGTGGTGCAGAAACCAGGTATAGTGCCACCGACCTTGAAGCACTCGCAGTTGTGGAGAGCGTGAGGCATTTTGATGCTTACCTGTACGGACGACGTTTCACTGTGCTTACAGATCACCGTCCCCTCACGTATGTATTCTCTAGAAGAACTAAAAGTCCACGGATGAGCCGCTGGAGCACAGAACTGGCAGATCATAACTTTCAAATAAAATATAAGCAGGGTCGAATCAATTATGTTCCTGATATGCTTTCACGTGACGTTGCACCCATATCCCTTTCTTATCCAGATCCTTATGCAATGAGGGTTGAGCAACTAAAGGACCCCTTGTTGCATGATATAGGAATGTTTTTGGAAGAAAGAGCGGTGCCCCAGCAACGACCGCCATTGCCCCTGGACGAGTTTGAACTAAGAAATGGAGTCTTGTATAGATTAAGGCATCTCCCAGAACGGATTGTCGAGCAGCTCGTTGTGCCAAGGACTCTACGTAAGGATGCGATAAAAATTGCTCATGCATCCCCTATTGCAGCACATCATGGCATTTACCGTACTTACAATAAGCTACGTGATTTGTTCTACTTCCCTAACATGCTGGGAGAGACTCATAAGTACGTATCGTCCTGTAAAACTTGTCAGAAGAGGAAGGGCATAGGTAGGCGTGCCCCTTTGCAGCATGTACCTGAAGCTGTGCATCCCATGGAGCGTGTCAGTGCTGATTTAGTGGACTTGCACAGCTCTTCGAGTGGGAATCGCTATGTCCTGGTAATGGTAGATCAGTTGACAAGGTACCTACAGCTCGTACCTTTACCCAACAAGAGCAATAATTGATCATTTCATTACTCTATTTGGTCCACCACAATTGCTTCAGACTGACGGCGGTCTTGAATTTAATAATGCCCTCTTTCGCTGTGTATGTGAGGACCTGACCGTTCAAACTCACGTTACAACCGCTTTCCATCCACAGGCAAACGGTCTTGTAGAAAGAACGAATCGGGTTGTAAAAGATGCTCTTGCAACATTGGTAGAAGACCAGCCCCTATAATGGGATCGGTACATACCCCAGGTACGTTTTGCCATAAATTCTGCCATCCACAGGGCTATCGGAGATCAGCCCCTTTACTTGCTGACAGGCCAGCCAGGCCATTTCCCGGTTGGTTTGAGCAACCATGTTACAGCAGGAGAAGATGCTCATGGCAAGCTACGTGAGGCCTTAGATGTTGCGAGGAAAGCTGCGCAGGAAGCATCCCATAAGGCTCGTCAGGAATATGCAGCATATCACAACCGTAACCTGAGGCCGCTCTGGTCCTTAGAAGCTGGGTCCCTGGTCCTCTACAAGATAAAGACTACGCAAACAGGACCTGATCGTGCTTTAGGGCCCCGGTGGCAAGGCCCTGCGAAGGTCGTGAAGAAGTTGGGCCCTGTTAATTACGTCGTTCAGGACCTGTCTCCCCCGTTTTCGGAGCGTAACTACCACGCTAACCAGCTGCGCCCATTTAAGCTGGAGGAGGAGCTGACGTTCCCAGATGCGTCACCATACCATGACCCTGATTACGTCGACCCATGGTTACCTGACGACGCGGAGCCAGGTGCAACGATGTTGCTTACAGCACTACGTCCATCCCAACATGCACCTCAGTCGTGGTAAGACTGGGTATGGTAAGGTATCATCACTTCACCATCAGAAATTCACATTTATTACATCCTTCCCTGCAGACCACAGCAATACTTGTACTTCGTGTGGGCTCTCAAGTGAGACTGACGTTGCTCGCACGACGAACCATACCTGGAACTACCGGAGTGCCCAGGACCACCGCTTCTGTAGTTAGCTGGCCTGAGATCCCGCTTTTATTTTGTAACGTTTTATTTTTTTGTATTTGTAATATTTTTATTTGTTTGTAATGCTTTTATTGTTTTAGAGGGAGCAGGCAGCGTTTCTTTTATTTAATTTTATTTCTTTTAGTTGTAAGCTTTCATTTTAAGTATAGTTTTAAGTTTGGTTTTAGTTTAAGGTATTACTTTTAAGTCTCTTTAATTTTAAGTTTCATTTAGGTTAAGGGTTTTTCGAGTTTTAGTTTTTAAGGTTTAGGTTTATTTAGTTTTACGGGGTTATTTTTAAGTTCCTTTCCTGGTTTTCGTTCTTATCTTTTTGTTTTCTTTTATTTTTTAGGAGGTCGTGATCCCTCTCTCTGTATATTCCCGGGGTTTGCAATCGTGTACTCGCCTGCCGTCTTTTGCAAAGAATGAATATACTAATCCTCTCTCCTTTCAGATGTGACCTGATGACTTTTTGTGCTTTGACTCGCTAGTATGTCGACAGTTCGAGTTCCCCTCGACCTGAGCGCCCAGCACAGCCAGCAACCTCCCTTTGACGTCGTGGCTGCCAGTCTGAGGTCGGCACACGCCCGGCGACCCGTAGGCCTGGCTAGGAAGGCCTTGTGACCTGGCTCTCCACCTGGCGGAGCCTCTCGCTCAGCTGTGCTGGCCGCTCGGTGGGCGAGGGAGGGGTTGTAGTGGACGTGAGGTACCCCCACTAAGCAGGAGTCCAGACTAGGCGAGTCCCCCCTTTTCTAGCCAGCACCAGCACCATCTGTGGGGATCGGCGGTAGCCAGCAGCAGTTTTGCGTCCCTGGAGCCTTTTATTTTTCGTATTTTTATGTTCTATTTATTTTAGCTTTTTCTCACGGCCTCTAGTTTTATTTTAATTTCTTATAATTTTGTAAAGTAAACCTTTTATTTTCACTCATTTTTATTATTTACACATTTTATAAGAGCCTATATAAAGAGCCTGTTTATGCTAGACTCTCTCTTGGGTTGTTGGCTCGGCAGTTCAGTGCTGCTCACGGAGCGCCCGGCCTCACTGGACGTCTCCTGTTTTGGTGTTTGTGTCTTCGGGTTTCCTACAAGAGAGAAAGAGAAGTATATTCATGTTTTGTAAGAGGCCAGTTAGGATGTGTTATATGCATTGTAACCTTTGAGAATATACAGACTGAGGGGATCTCAGGTTTTCCTTTTTATGCTTTGGTTTCGTTTTATCCTTGGTTTGTTTATTTTACTTTTTATTTGGTTTTAAAAGGAGAATGGACAGTTGATATTAATGAAATGAAATTATAAAAGATGGAAAAAGTAAATGATTAATTTAAAGATAATAGTAAGTCTTACGGGGTTAAAGGCTTCAGGGTTGTGACGAGCGGGTCATGCTGCAGTACACGCCAGCTACCACCCTTTTGATAGCAGCTCCCCTGTTCGCAAGTTGCACTCTGCAAGACCCGCGTTGTAGTTTTTGAAAGCGTCTCACAGGGGTAAACACTACAACGTAAAATGGTGGCATACGCGGTGAGGATCAATTGCATGCAATTAGCAATGCTAAAGGACTTTAAGGGATTCATGTGTCCATGCTTCTTGATTGGGTTTTTGCTCGTTTAGTTTTTTTTATCATAATGGTGTTTTTATACTTTTTGGGCTTTTGAAATGTAATTTTAAGCAGTGTTTTCTGTATTTTTACTTTGCATTTTTTAATTTCTAGCTGATTTGTGTTTTTATTAAATGTTGCTACACTATTTAGTGTTTTACAGATGGAAAAGGGCTGTACTTTGTAAGAATTCTACATACGAAGTGTATAATGACCTGTGTGCCCAAGTGCTAATTCTTAAGGTGTTTAAACCACCAGTGTCTGTGATTACGCAGTTTCAAATGCAGTGATTTGAATGCTCGGTTGCATAACGTAATTGTAAATGTGATCAGTGATAGTGCTTGTGCTTAATGCAACTTCATGTTATATGATTGTGTTTTCACAACCGCCAAGTACGTGTATACGGCAGTCTGGCCATCATAACCAATGATAAGTGCTCTGTTAAAGTTAGGTTGTGATTTAAAGTACGTGCATATGAATTTAACTTTGTGCTGACGGTAAGATGTAATCAGTGTTCATGATTAAATGTTAAATTGTGCTTTATGTGCTTACCGTGCTTTGTGCTTTATGTGCTTACCGTGCTTTGTGCTTCATGTGCTTTTAGTGCTTTTAGTGCTTCGTGTGTCTAACGTGCTTTTAGGGGACCTGCTGATTTTTCGGCGATTTTCGCCCCTCTTGCCGAAATTGACTTTAATGCATTTTCAAGGAGTTTCTAGGCCCCCGGTTCTCCCCAGAAAATTTCAAGGCCCGACCGATATTTTTTAGGTGGTAGCAGCGATTTTCGATGTCGACCGAAATATTATTTTTTTGATGTTACCTTAGAAAATCGGCAATTGTGACGCAATGATTAGAGATAATAAAAATATGAGGTTATTTTCTGAAAGCTTATCAAATTTCACATAAGATGAGACCAACCTTCGTTTTTTCGGAATAATTTCAAAAATCCGGCAAGCGTCCAAAAAACGACAATGAAGAAATTTTCCATAAAAATAACTAAACATGATATGTTTTTCATATGGTGTATTTTCTTTTCTTTATGTTTTCATCATACATAGTTACTTTGATCTATGAGCAAAACATTTCGAAAATGCAAACCTCCCCCCCCCCCCCACCCATGGGGAGTAGTTTTGCCAAATATTCAGGATCACCACCAAAATTTTATGGAATATTAATTAGGCTAAGACAAACCTCAGGTTAAAATTTTATTCAAATCTGATGATAACTTTTCGAGTTAGAAAAAAAAAATCCTGGATCCAAACTATGGTCCACATCACCACCAAACTGCAATAAGCGTCTAAGTTAGGTTAAAACTCACCTTTGGCTAAAATCTCGTTAAAATGTGTTCATAACTTTTAGAAATATTAGAAAACACTAATCATAAAAACAACAACAAATAAACAATCAACAAACAAACAAAGAAACAAACAGAAGTAACAATATAAATAAACAAAAGGTCATGGGTACACGAAAATTATCTATATGTGCTCATATACCTTATATACATAGTTTCACATCGCCATGTAATTGTTTTTCGTCTTTCCACGGGGTCTGAGAGTGAAATTTGGCTACGTGACCCCGTAGAGTTATTCCGCAGATTTAAAAAGACGATTTTCATGGTCCAGGACGGCCCGGCAGCGTGGGGAAAAGTATGCGTTTGGTACCCGACCGACTGGAGAAAAGTTATTCTTTCGACAAATACTATACGTTGTAAAACCCCATTAGAGCATCAATAATAGGTATATGATAGATAATTATATCAAATACAGGTATTCTGTACATGATTTGTCATGTAAAATGTAAATATAATAAAAAGGAATAAGATCGCGATATTTAGATCCGTCATATTTTTACGCATAGCACACGTATATTCGGTCCGATTTTAAAGTATTATGGCTCATTTTGTAGCTGAATAATAGTTCTATTACATACTGCCATGAGGATTTGCAATATTTTCACGTGGTTCTTGTAAAAGTGACATATGTTTTCAAAATCTCCTATTAGGGTGTTAAAATAGTCACCTTCGGAAAATATTCACCAAGAAAAAAGTAAGGTCAACTTCTCAAAAATGCATATAATAGTAGAAAGATAGTTCTATTCAAACATGAAATCAGAATGGCTGTATGATTTTATTTGGATTTTTGAGAAATTTTTAAAAATGGTCAATGTAGGCCTATAAACCCCCAGATCACTGCCACCACTCCGCACTATACGTAAGATTTTGAGAAACCGTTACGTGCTGGCAATGTCCGCAAGACTTCGGAATGCAGGTAGATGATAGAGGATTATGGAGTAGGAAGACTAATCTTATGCCTTGTTTTGTTGATATCAAGATAGCCTTGGAAAGATGAAGAAACGTAAAATGCCGATATCTCGGAACTCCACCTTTAGGGGTGGGTCAAAGGATTCCGGGCACACCATATGTCCAAAATTAACATATTATGGCTCATTTTGTAGAAAAATAAAATATCTGCAATTTGGTCGAGAGCGTTTTCGCAGTTTTTGCCTGTACTTCTTGTAAAAGTGGTCAATGAAAGAAAATTTTTACCTTTTTTTTTTTTCTTGAAGTGCCCTACTTCAAAAATTCACCAAAAAAATTGGTCGAAATCGAAAAAACGTTCTTGATCAAGCTGTAGATATAAGGTAGTTCTGTGCAAAAATCAAATAAAATTGAATGTCTTGCCGTTTCTGAAGTCGGAATCCTTTGACCCAGGTGCTGCATTTTCAAAATGGCGAATTTCGCATTTTTCCGTTTTTTGACAATAATTCAAAAACTGTTTGGGCGATTTCGAAAAAAAGTCGACCACAGGCCCGAACCTCGCAGAACTCGCTGGTGCTCATACCATCGAACCTCGCGCCATGACAACACAGAGTGCCGCTATCGCCCGCGTCGTCTTGCCTGTTTCCGGTGCCAACAGGAGGGACACCTGGTGAAGGATTGACCCTTTCCGCCACAATCTGACGGAAGCGCCCCTGTCGCCGGAGGAACTAGGTGGGGCCAGCCCTTGCAATACCTGAGGTCCAGTGACACGGGAGCCATCGCCCGCAATTCCCTCAACCCCCACCTGCAGCCCACGTCAAGGACGACCGATGGTGAGGCTGATGATTTCAGGCAAGATGATTAACGCCTTCATCGATACAGGTTCGGAGGCAACGCTTTTGAAACATAGTGCGCAGACTTTGATCGCCCCTTCACGAACTTCTGAACCTCGGAGGCGGCTTCAAGGTGCCTCAGGAGCATCGCTTGCAATCACAGGTGAGCGTGATATCATATTGCAGATTAATGATAAAAATATAGTTACTCATCGAGTCTGCATTGTTGATGGAGTTGATTTTCCAGGAGATATCTTAATTGGTATTGATCTCCTGAAGAGGCTTGACTTCCGCCTCGGCTATGATTCACGAACCAATAACTCGTACCTCCGCCTTAGAGGGAAGGCATTTACAATAAGGTATGTGAACAAGGATTCACTGGAGCTCACCGCAGTCGTGATGAAGATGAAGGGTATATCAGTGCCAGTGCCACCTGCAAGAGCTGCGATAAGACGTTCCGTGAGTTGCCCACCAGAAAGTGGAAGGTTTGTACCTATACGCGTTCCAGATGTATTAATTGGAAAACAATTGCTGGTTGAGGGACTTGGATATTCTGTGATCTTGCCACATGAAGTTATTAAGCCCTCGTCTAAAGAAGCCGTGGTATGGGTTGTTAATCCGACACTCAATCCAGTCAAGCTGAAAAATGGAACGCACCTGGTCGAACTTCATGAGGTTGAGGAAATGTGTGACACACCTGAAGCACCTGGCAATGTTGCATCCATTGCAGACACTCCTGTGGCAGCCGTACCTACAAGTGCCTTGGAAAAGATTTCTCTCCAACATCTGTCTGATCACCGTAAGTCTCAGGTGTGTAAGGTTCTTGCCCAATACCCACGACTCTTTTCAGGTGATAAGTTTGCTATTGGGGAAGTTCCAGACATTGTACATGAGATCCCAACACAAGAGAAGCATCCTTTGTGTCAGCGTCAGTGGCGTCTTCCTGAAGCAGCTAAAAGGCACATTCGTGAGGAGTGTGAACAAATGCTCAAGGCCGGAGTGACTGAACCTTCTTCGTCCCCGTGGCTGTCACCTGTAGTCCTTGTGAAGAAAAAAGGATGGCACGTTGAGGTTCTGTGTGGACTACAGGAACCTGAATTCTGTTACTATAGCTGACAGCTACCCACTACCCCGGATGGATGAACTACTGGATGAACTAGGAGGAACTAGTGTATTCACTTTACTGGACTCCCGCTCTGCCTACTGGTCCATCCCGGTGAAGCCTGAAGATCGTCCAAAAACCGCATTTTCAGATGGACATCGGCTATACCAGTTCCGTCGCATGCCATTTGGATTATGTACAGCTCCATCTACATTCCAAAGGACAGTCAACCTTGTTTTGTCACCTGTTCTAGGTAAGCACACCATTGCATATTTGGATGATATAGTTGTGCATAGTGCCACTTTTGAAGAACACATTAAACACCTTAATGAGACTCTGCTACTGTTGGATAAGGCAGGGTTTAAATTAAATCTGGGAAAATGTGATTTTGCCGTGAGTAATTTCAGATTCCTTGGCTACCGTGTCACTCCAAAGGGTTTCCTGCCAGACCCTGAGAAGGTGGAATCCATTGAAGAAATGCTGCCTCCTAAGAATCAGAAAGGGGTACGCAGATTCCTTGGTGCTGCTGGATTTTTTTTAGGAAATTTGTACCGAAATATGCAAAGATAGCAGCTCCTCTCACCAGACTAACCAGAAAGGATGTGCGGTTTGTGTGGGGACCAGAC
>NC_091552.1:45992000-45994500 GCF_042767895.1 Penaeus vannamei
GTTTATGCAGTAATTATCACGTTTATGCAGTAATTATCACGTTTATGCAGTAATTATCACGTTTATTCAGTAATTATCACGCGAAGCTTCTGTCTTCAAGAAAGTCCGTGGAGACAGTTTCTTTCCTTGGCGTTTATGCTAATCCCCAGCGCCGAAAGCGGAGATACTTAATGCAATACGGAAACAGTTTTGAAACTTTGTGAATCCCAGGAGTCACAGTTACTCAACACACGCACACACACACACACACACACACACACACACACACACACACACACACACACACACACACACGCTCACACACACGCTCACACACACGCACACACACACACACACGCTCACACACACACACACACACACACACGCACACACACACACACACACGCACACACTCACACATGCGCTCACAATACATAGGTCCCACTAAGAGAAACACACTGCTCCCATCGTTTTATGCAATAAAAAAAGGAAATTGGCGCCTCATCTTGGAAACTTTGTCTCTTCAAATATTTCTTCATGGACGGAAAGAGATAAAGGTCAAGAGTGCCCAAGAGTGCGCTTCCGTCAGCCCAATGAGAGAGCTGTGAACAAAGGCGTTGTCCCGTAAGAGACGGACGCCTTTCGTCAACATTCCGAGCCTCTTGGTTTTGATAGCCTTTCTAGGGGGGGGGGGGGTGAGTCAGAGTGCTTTCCCTGTTTAGGCAGACTAGGCCTTAGTTTCTGGATCATAGTGATGGATCTAAGTTTCATCCTGCACAATTAGTTTGTCAAAAAGAGTCCTGGTTTTCTTGGCACATGGCTAAAAGAGCCTTGGAACAATGGACTCGTTCCAGTTTCTGGGCAGGTGTAACTTTTGCATATGCAAGATGGTCATGAATGATTTTGTCCACAGACCCTACACTAATCTCCATATCTTGGACTAGTTCATGAACAAAAATAGAGCAATCTTCTAAAACGGGAGTCGCCACTTGATGGAGAGCGTCCACACCAACGGCAGCCTGGAGTCGCCCAGGGAGAGCAGCCGTTTCCACAGATCTCCGACCACGCCTGGGCTGGCGGTGGCGACGCTAAATGCGATGCGATGGGTCATCCTCATCAGGTGCTCTCCTTTCCTCGAAGGTCACTTGCGGTGTGTGGCCACGCAAGTGCGAGAGCTTGATCCCTGCACGATACGCTGCTGGTCTCACTTTCTGCACCTTCACCACTGTAACAGAAAATGTTCTTTGAGTTAAGGACTGGAAATCAACACGTCCTATAGATATGTGCATCCTATGCATGTGAAATTTCAGCCTCCTAGGGTAAGTGGAAATGGGTCAGGAGAAATTTTGAAGAAGTGCCTCTTGTATATATATATATATATATATATATATATATATATATATATATATATATATATATATACCCACATATATATTTTCATATGAAGTGGCTGTACACACTTGTGCTGATGAATCCAAACCAGTGCACCTCTGACGCACTTCCACCTGCTGTTATGCGATGTGTGGCACCACATCACTGCCTCAGTGTGAATGGTCTTGATTCAGACTGAGTTGAATAACTTCATAAATCATACCGATTCGCTAGACATAAATGCGTCCGAACTGCCACAGGCGCTACACAAACTTCTTCACAATCCACTTCACACAACGTGGTTTTCCTTCTTGATGTCATGGTTGTTTCACACACCTAACCATTCTGCAAGATCAGTATGAATCTTGTATGACCATCAGCTTAGAATTTCCCCTCACTCTTCCTGAATGTTCTCTTCATAAACTAGATCCTCCACACACACCAGCTGCGCGGTAAGCCACATGTGGGTGAGGCTTTGTTCATCGGTCCATACGTGTACAAAGTTCAAGTTAGACACACACACACACACACACACACACACACACACACACACACACACACACACACACACACACAAAACAATTTTTCACCTTATTACATTTTTTCTTCTTTTCAGAACTAGAATTGGTCTGAAATCTCATGAGCACTAGTTTTTGGTTTGTATTTTTTTTTCCTAAGTTGCTCATTAAAAACCATCGCTTTAGAAAAAAAAGAGAAGAGCACGAAAAAAGTCAAAAATAAATAAATAAATAAATAAATAAATAAATAAAATAATAAAAAAAATAAATGACAATGTCAATAGTGAACTAAAGGTATCAAAGATAAGTCGTGCATCGATGTGTCCGCTTAACCTGATTGTCGTTTGTACTTTTATTTTTCATATTTGTATAAGAGGAATTCAGTATCAATTGGGTAGAATTTCATTTAATCGTGAAAGTATTTAGAGACCGGTTCTTCTCGGCGAGACATTTAGGTTTTTCTTTATTTGTTTTTTGCACCAAAAAAGTTATAGTAATAATAATAATAATGTTGTTGATGATGATAATATTGATAATGAAGATGATGATGATACTAATGATAATTATAATGAAAATAGTAGGAAATCAAATAATACATGAATGGAAAACTGTGAATTGGAATAGAACATCTA
>NC_091552.1:46002675-46012675 GCF_042767895.1 Penaeus vannamei
TGTAGATAGATAGATAATAGGTTGATAGATAGAAAATATATAGAAAGATAATGTTAGATAGAAAATAGATAGATAGATAATGTTAGATAGAAAATAGATAGTTAGATAATGTTAGATAGAAAATGAATAGATCATAGATAGATAAATATATAATAAGTAGATAGGTATATAATAGATAGAAGTAGACAATAGATGGAAAGACAGATATTTGATAGAGGTAGGTAATAGATAGATAGAGTGACAAATATAAATTTTAAATGGATAAACGGTTTTGAATAGATAAACAAATAGGTAGATAGACAAATAGTCAATTAGCAAAATAGATTTTGGATAGATAGACAGAAAAATAAATAGATATATAGATAGAAAAAAATATAGATTAATAGATAGATAGATAGAAAAACATATAGATTAATAGATAGATAGAAAGATATATAGACTAATAGATAAATAGAAAAATAGGCAGATCGATAGAAAATAGACAGGTAGATAGAGAAAATATATATAATAGATACATAGGTAGACAAATAGATAATGAATAAATAGATAAACAGATGGAGATAAAAGATAAATATATATATCATACAAAGACACATACTGTAACATAATAATACGTATGGTCCCCCGCTGTGTCCCAGAAAGCATGATGTGGATTTTGTCTCCCTTTTTGTTGAAGAAAAAGATTAGTTCCCCCTCTAACAGCACTTGTGTCCGTTTTTTATGTCTTACTTTAGGCTTATCATGAGGAGTGAGAAAGAATGAGAGTGTGAATATAGTGTGTGTGTGTGTGTTTTCTGTGGCGGTGTGTGTGTGTGTGTGTTATGTGACGGTGTGTGTTTTTGTGTATGTTTTATGTGGTGGTGTGTGTGTTTCATACAGCGGTTTATGTGTGTGTTTTCTATTGCGGTGTGTGTGTGTGTGTTTTATATAGCGGTGTGTGTGTGTGTGTGTGTGTGTGTGTGCTTGTTTCATATACCAGTGTGTTTGCGTGTGTTTTATATACCGGAGTGTGTGTATCTGTGTGTTTTATATAGCAGTGTGTATGCGTGTGTTTCTTGTACTAGTATGTGTACGTGTGAGTTTATGTAATTATATTTATTATAATTACTATTTTTTTTTATTATTAACTTTTTTTTGGGGGTGGGGGGGTGGGAGGTGACGTTTGGCTGCGTTTCATAGCACATTCTATTCATATTCACTTTCACCTACAGCATATTCATCACCAGCAAAATCCTGCTAATGATGATCACCATTAGCATTATTATCATCATCATCATCATCATCGTCATCGTCAACAACTTCACGACGATCAAAATTATCTTTAAGATTTTCATATGCACCATTCTTCACCATCACCATCATTATTTTAACCATGAAAACCCGTTTAAAGAAATTGCCTTTCAAAATAAATGCATAAATAAATAAAACGATATGAGTTATTGGTTCTAATCTTTTATCGCTTAAAAAAAATACACTATCTTAAATAAAAATAAAAAAACTTTTGAATTCCCATAGGTTCTAATCATCATTTGGAAAACCCGTTTCGAAAACCGTCTTCCAAAACACAGATATGAATTATCATTGGTTCTAACCTTTTATCACGTGGAAAACCCGTCACAGTCGAGTGAAGATTCTGATTGGTTCAATTTGAATTTGCGCGCCATTCTCATCAGCTACGTTCGCGTCCGGTGTCTTCGTGGTTTTGGCGGCATTTTGTTGTTGGTGTTGAGAGAGTACATATAGAGATTCTTTATCGAGTTTTGCGTCCTTTTTACGGCCCTCATCATCATTATATTAATTTGGTGGAGAGAAAAACAGTTTTTGAATTATGTGTTCTTTTAAACAGCTGGGCCATCATCTTCAATAAGGCCGAACTTTGTGTGCCATTCCGTTTGTTTATCCCTTTGTTCAGTCAATATCTCGTTGTTTTGGTTGCCAGGTATTGGGTTACGAGGTAGAGCAATAGAAAGTCATAGCTTTCTATTGCAATATTCAGTCTATTTCTTTTTTCTTTTTTTTTTAATAGAGGAAAAAAAAGAAAATATTCACTTAAAGTTTTAAGTGTGTGTGTGTGTGTGTGTGTGTGAGAGAGAGAGAGAGAGAGAGAGAGAGAGAGAGAGAGAGAGAGAGAGAGAGAGAGATTTTGAGTGAGTGAATGTGGGTGTGCGTGTGAGTTTGACAGTGAAAGTACGTCCCTGGATGTGTTTACATATGTACATGCACGAGTGTGTGTGTCTGTGTGTTTGTGTGTGTGTGTACGTTTGAGCATGCACTTGCGTATACAAGTGCGCGAGCGAACGAAAAAGAGGCGGTGCAGTGCTAAAGGCAGTTTTATAGATTTACTTGGGCCATAACTTTTGTATGAGAGTATCTTCTTCCTCCTCCGTCTCCTCCTCACTGGTCCTCCTCCATCTCCTCCTCTTTTTCCTTGGTCGTCTGCTCCTCTATCTCCTCCTTCTCCTCTTCCTTTTCTTCCCCATCCGGCTTCTTGTACATTTTCCTTTTCGTCCAGGATGTGCTCCTGTTTCTTCTCCTTTTTCTTCTTCTCCTCCTCCTCCTTCTCCAGTTTCTCCTCCTGCTCCTCTTTCTTCTCCTCCTCCTCTCTTCCTAATTCTTCTCCTTTTCTTCCTTCTTCTTTTCCTCCTCCTCCTTTTTCTCCTTTTCCTTCTTCTCCTCCTCTCCCTTGTTCTTATCCTCCTCCTCTTCCGTTTTATGTCTATTATGCATCTTAAAAAGTTTTCATCCATTTGGCTGAATACGGCCCTTGAATGTGCATAATCACACACACACACACGCACTTTCTCACAGACTCACACACACACACACACATACATACATACACACACACACACACACACACACAGTGTGTGTGTGTGTGCATACATATATGCATCTATAAATGTATGTACATACATATAGGTATATATATATATATATATATATATATATATATATATATATATATATATATATATATATATATACATATATATATATATATATATATATATATATATATATATATATATATATATATATATATATATATGTGTGTGTGTGTGTGTGTGTGTGTGTGTGTGTGTACATATATATATGTATGTGTATATATATATATATATATATATATATATATATATATATATATATATATATATATATATATATATATATGTGTGTGTGTGTGTGTATCTATCTCTATGTATGTATGTATGTATGTACGTATGTATGTATGTATGTATGTATGTATCTATCTATCTATCTATCTATCTATCTATCTATATATATATATATATGTATATATATATATATATATATATATATATATATATATATATATATATATATATATATATATTATTGTTTGTGTTGTCAGAAAGAAAAGAAAATGTGATTGCTCTTTATTCTGATATAATGGAGAAAAATAAAAGTTGAGGGAGCGAGTCAGAAAGAAAGTCTGAGGAAGCTAGCAAGAGAAAAGATTGAGAGAGCGAGAGAGAAAAGTTAAGGAGCGAGCGAGAGAGAAGAGTTTAGAGAGGCAGAGAGAGACAGGTTAAGAGAGATAGACAGAAATGAGGAGAGAGAGAGAGAGAGAGAGAGAGAAATGTTGAGAAAACGAGCGAGAGAAAGAGAGAGAGAGAGAGAAATGTTGAGAAAACGAGCGAGAGAAAGAGAGAGAGAGAGATTGTGAGAGCGAGCAAAAGAGAAGGGTTAAGAAAACGAGCGAGAGAAAGAGAGAGAGAGTGAGATTGAGAGAGCGAGCAAAAGAGAAAGAGAGAGAAAGAGATAGAGCGAGAGAGAAAGAGATACCCACGACCAAGCAACAGTTTATTTCTACCACACTTTAAAGACTCGAAAAGTTCTAAACAACGCTTAAACCGCCCTCCGTTTTCCTTTTTTCTTCGTACTCAAAAAGCCTTGTGAATCTCAATATTCATTCATACAGGTGCCCTCCATTTTCGAAATTCTTCGTACTCAAAACGCCCCGTGAATCTCCATACAGGAAACCCCCCTGGGAAATGTCTCGAAAACTTCGGAAACACTTTTACACCCGGGGACGCAAACTCACCCCCCCCCCCCCCCCGCCTTGAGCTGCGATGAGGGCGAAGGGGGAAAAATAGGTGTCATTTATTAACAGAGTAATATATGCCAACCGCACAGTGTGATGGAATTTCCTTTCATAAGGACACATCCTGGCGATCCTTCTTTATAAGGAAGGAAGGCTAGATGGATGGCAGGGAAGGATGTGTCTACGTGTTATGGTGTCCTAAGGTCCCGCAGAGTGAAGTTGTAAAATGACTAGGAGGAAGTAGAGGAATATTGATTATGGGAGAGGAGGCGCGTGGTTATAATTTCCAATAGGACATGGGTGTGTGTGAGATATATGGGTGTGTCTGTGTGGACGTTCGTGTGTGTGTGTGTGGGTGTGTGTGCGTGTGTGTGTGTGCGTGTGCGTGTGTGTGTGCATGTTATCACTATATCTGTACTGACAAAATGCTTCTTCACTGTATTCCAAACCACCAAGACCTTCGCATTCTCACTCTCACCCCCCCACCCCAACAAAAAAAAAAAAAATCTAAAAATCGAAAAGGGAGTGGGGGGGGGAGCAAAACACCGCTCCAGGAACCCTCGACCTCAACTTCCCTGACCCTCCAAATGAGCAGGAAACGAGGTCAGCCAAATGCCATGAGCGGAAATGGACAGGTCATTGACAACTTAGAACAAGGTTGAAAGTTGTTGAAAGAGTTGCATTGCCTTAAGTGTGCAGTTGCCACGGTTCGCCACTCGCACACGGCTGGTATAACGTGCAGAGTTTTAGGAAAAGATTATTTGATTGTTAACTGGACGAGAGAACGTAAATCTTTTAATTTGAAGTCTGAATGTTGCGTAAACACATAGTAATAGGAATAGTAATAATGATAAAGATGATTATGATTATTATTATTATCATTATTATTACTATTATCATTATCACCATTATTATTATCATTACTATTATTTTCATGCCCTTATTATCGTTATTATTGTTATTGTCGCTGTTGTTGTTGTTATTATTATTATTATTATTATTATCATAATCATGAATGTTATCATTATCATTATTACTATCATTGTTATTATTATCATTATCATTATAATTGTTATTATAATCATTATTATTATTGTTATTGTTATCATCGTTATCATAATTAGTAGTAGTAGTCGTAGTTTTTTAATCTCATTACTATTATCATCACTGTTATCATGATTAATATCATTATCATTATCATCGTTATTATTATTATCATCATTATCATGATTATTTTTCTCATTGTTATAATTATTATTACTGTTATTATTATTATTATTATTATTATTATTATTATTATTATTATTATTATTATTATTATTATTATTATTATTATTATTATTATTATTGTTGTTGTTATTATTATTATTATTATTAATATCATTATTATCTTCATTATCATTATCATTATTGTTGTTGTTGTTATTGTCATTACTCCTATTATTGTTATTATCATTATCATTATTGTTGTTGTTATAATTTTTTATCATTATTATTGTTGTTATTGCTGTTGCTGTTCTCGTTATAATTTTCATTTCTATTTTTATCATTAATATTGTTATTATTATCATTGATATTGTTACTATTTTCATTATCATTACAATCATCGTTAATATTTGTTATAATCATAACTATCATCACATTTCTTGTATTCATTGTTATTGTTCGTTTGATTTTTATTGCCGTTATTGTGATTTTGATTGCGACTATCATTATTATAATTACCATTATTATCATTACTATTTCCAATTTATTTTCTTATAATTTGTTTTCTCATTTTATATAGATGCATAATATTACATATATTTCATGTAAATCAACTTTTATTTTATTTTCTCTTGTATATCCTTAATCTTATTCTAGATATCTGATGCCTTGACATTTTTTTATTCATGTCACTAAAAGACATGATGTTTATTCTTCGACAGAAAAATAAAGAACTTTAATCTCGTGTATTCTTCTATCAATTCATGTCTATCTGCCTATATAAAGTCATTAGGATACTAAAACTAATACCACTGATATAAGTATCCTTACCTCTTTAAACTTTTGGCTTGAATGAACACATTTCGAACAGATGTTTTCTCACTGCTCAACTCCGCTAAAAACACAATAATCACCGTAATACTGGGATAACTTTTTCATTTAATGATATGTATGACCCTGCAAATAAGGGACATGTAAGTGTACTTATATTGAATAAGAAAGCTTTCAGTATCATTAGGTGTTATTAACCCGTTACACAAGTTTAACCAAGACATGGAATTAGCTATAGGACAGTCCTATGATATAGTGAAATGTGTAACTACTAAACACGATAAGATAATTCTAATGGAAAAAAAAATATAGATACTATGATATACGGTTATCTAATAGCAATATTATTTGTAGTACCATTTTCTAAATAGATTAAATATATATGTTTGAAAGTTCTTTATTTCAAGTTAAAGAGAAGTTTGAATTTAAGAAATAGTCTATCTGTCTGTTTGTCTAGTATGACTTTTTTCCCTTGTCTATTAAAATCGACCCTTTGCTGCCAACATAACACTATCTGCACACGAAGAACGATGATTTAAATATTCAAACTAAAATTCAGAGTTATCAATCATTCTATAGTACGCAATCCACATACCGAAGAAGACGATGAAATATATACACATATATGTACGTATGTGTGTGTAGATATATATATTTTTCTTCCTTTTTTTCTTGTACACAAACAAGTGAATTCGAGGAAATCTAATTACAAGGAAAGACTGACAAGACGTATGTAATGAAAGCGATATGATTCTTCCATTAACGATACCCGTTAAGGAAAAAAATATATGGTTTCAAGATTTTTTCTTGTCTTTTTTAACAGTTTTTTGTACTGTCATTGTTTTGTTATTTTTGTTGTTTTTATCATCTGTGTTAATATTCTTATAATTGTTTTGATTATTATGATTATTACTAATATCATTATTTTTAAATATTGTCATTATTTTCATTATTATTACTATTAGCATTAATATTGTTATTATTATTATTATTATTATTATCATTATTATTATTAGCATTATCATAATGGTTATTATTAATATCATTATTAGTATCAGCATTATCATTATTATTATTATTATTATCATTATTATCATCATCATTATTGTTATCATTATCATTATCATTAACATCATTATCATTTTTTATTATTATTATCATTATTGTTATCATTATTATCATTACCATAATTATCATTATCATTTTTATTATTATCAGTATCATTGTTCTTACTATTGTTATTATATCATTTACTGTGATTATTACAGACAGACAGACATAAATACAGAAAGCGGGGATATACCATCAAAAAAAAAGACAGAGAGAGAGGAAAAAAAGGGAAAAAGACAACCACAACAGAAAAAGAAAGACAAAAACGATAAAAAAAGAAAAAGAAGAACACCACATTTTCCCTCTTTTTTCTCTTTTCTTTTTCCTTTTTTTTTTTGCCGAGCGTTTTTCTTTTTTCTTTTTTTCTTTTTTTTCGCCAAGCGTTTTTCTTCTTTCTTTTTTTCTTTCTTTTTCGCCAAGCGTTTTTCTTTTTTCTTTTTTCCTTTTTTCTTTTTTTTTTTTTTTCGTCAAGCGTTTTTCTTTTTTTCTTTTTTTTTTTTTTTTCCCCTAGCGTTTTTCTTTTTTCTTTTTTTCTTTTTTTCGTCAAGCGTTTTTCTTTTTTTCTTTTCTTTTTTTTCGTCAGCCGTTTTTCTTTTTTCTTTTTTCTTTTTTTTCGCCAAGCGTTCTTCTTTTTTCTTTTTTCCTTTTTTCTTTTTCTTTTTTCGTCAAGCGTTTTTTTTTTTTCTTTTCTTCTTTTTTTTCCTCAAGCGTTTTTCTTTTTCTTTTTTTTTCTTTTTTTCTTTTTCTTTTTTTCGCCAAGCGTTTTTCTTTTTTCTTTTTTCCTTTTCTTTTCTTTTTTTTTCGTCAAGCGTTTTTTTTTTTCTTTTTTTCTTTTTTTCGGCAAGCGTTTTTCTTTTTTCTTTTTTTCTTTTTTCGCCAAGCGTTTTTCTTTTTTGTTTTTTCCTTTTTTCTTTTTTCTTTTTTTCGTCAAGCGTTTTTCTTTTTCTTTTTTTCTTTTTTCTTTTTTCTTTTTTTTCGCCAAGCGTTTTTCTTTTTTCTTTTTTTCTTTTTTTTCGCCGTGCGTTTTTCTTTTTTCTTTTTTCCTTTTTCCTTTTTCTTTTTTCGTCAAGCGTTTTTCTTTTTTCTTTTTTCTTTTTCTTTTTTCGCCAAGCGTTTTTCTTTTTTCTTTTCTTTTTTTTTCGGCAAGCGTTTTTCTTTTTTCTTTTTTCTTTTTTTCGCCAAGCGTTTTTCTTTTTTCTTTTTTTCTTTTTTTCTTTTTTTTCGCCAAGCGTTTTTCTTTTTTCTTTTTTTCTTTTTCTTTTTTCGCCAAGCGTTTTTCTTTTTTCTTTTTTTCTTTTTTCTTTTTTCGCCAAGCGTTTTTGTTTTTTCTTTTTTTTCCTCAAGCGTTTTTCTTTTTTCTTTTTTCCTTTTTCCTTTTTCTTTTTTCCTCAAGCGTTTTTTTTTTTTTTTTTCTTCTTTTTTTTCCTCAACCGCTTTTCTTTTTTCTTTTTCTTTTTTTCGCCAAGCGTTTTTCTTTTTTCTTTTTTCTTTTTTTTTTTCCTCAAGCGTTTTTCTTTTTTCTTTTTTTCTTTTTTTTTCGCCAAGCGTTTTTCTTTTTTCTTTTTTCCTTTCTATCTTTTCTTTTTTTTCGTCAAGCGTTTTTCTTTTTTTCTTTTTTCTTTTTTTTCTTTTTTCTCTTTCTTTCTTTTCTTTTTTTTCGCCAAGCGTTTTTCTTTTTTTTTTTTTTTTTCTTTATTCTCTTTCTTTTTTCTTCTTTTTTTTCTCCAAGCCTTTTTCTTTTTTTTTTTTTTTTCTTTTTTTTTCGCCAAGCGTTTTTCTTTTTTCTTTTTTCTTTTTTCTTTTTCTTTTTTCGCCAAGCGTTTTTCTTCTTTCCTTTTTTTTCGCCAAGCGTTTTTCTTTTTTCTTTTTTCTTTTCTTTTCTTTTTTTTTCGCCAAGCGTTTTTCTTTTTTCTTTTTTCATTTTTTTCTTTTTCTCTTTCTTTTTTCTTCTTTTTTTTCGCCAAGCGTTTTTCCTTTTCCTTTCTATCTTTCTTTTTTCGCCAAGCGTTTTCCTTTTTTCTTTCTTCTTTTTTTCCCTCAAGCGCGTCGAGAGCGCCACGTGCCAAACTCTCCAGCCATTGTTCGCAAGGCAAGAGAGTCTCCAGCAGGATATTTCCCGAGGAATTGTTTCCACTCGAGCGGCGGGGAATCGTGTGGTTTTATCCGCTACGTGTCGTTGTTCAGCTGAACTTATTTCTGGATTGAGTGATGGACTAAATGAATAAATAACGGAGTTTCGTTTCGTTTGTTTCAGTGGATGTTTTTTTTTTTTTTTCTTCTTTTTTTTTCTTTTTTTTTCTTTTTTTTCGGCAAGTTTTTTTCTTTTTTTTCTTTTTTTTCTTTTTTCGTCAAGCGTTTTTCTTTTTTCTTTTTTCTTTTTTTTGGCCAAGCGTTTTTCTTTTTTCTTTTTTTCTTTTTTTTTCGCCAAGCGTTTTTCTTTTTTCTTTTTTTCTTTTTTTTCGCCATGCGTTTTTCTTTTTTCTTTTTTCTTTTTTTTTTTCCTCAAGCGTTTTTCTTTTTTCTTTTTTTCTTTTTTTTTCGCCAAGCGTGTTTCTTTTTTCTTTTTTCCTTTTTTCTTTTCTTTTTTTTCGTCAACCGTTTTTCTTTTTCTTTTTTTCTTTTTTCTTTTTTTTTTCTTTTTCTCTTTCTTTTTTCTTCTTTTTTTTCGCCAAGCGTTTTTCTTTTTTCTTTTTTTCTTTTTTCTTTTTTTTCTTTTTTCTCTTTCTCTTTTCTTTTTTTTCGCCAAGCGATTTTCTTTTTTCTTTTTTCTTTTCTTCTTTTTTTTCG
>NC_091552.1:46037675-46040175 GCF_042767895.1 Penaeus vannamei
CTTCATCTCATCCCCGTGTCTTCTCTCCGATTTTATCCTCGCATTTCCCTTCATCTCACCCCGTGTCTTCTCTCTGATTTTATCCTCGCATTTCCCTTCATCTCATCCCCGTGTCTTCTCTCCGATTTCATCCTCACATTTCCCTTCATCTCACCCCGTGTCTTCTCTCCGATTTTATCCTCGCATTTCCCTTCATCTCATCCCCGTGTCTTCTCTCCGATTTTATCCTCGCATTTCCCTTCATCTCATCCCCGTGTCTTCTCTCCGATTTTATCCTCGCATTTCCCTTCATCTCACCCCGTGTCTTCTCTCTGATTTTATCCTCGCATTTCCCTTCATCTCATCCCCGTGTCTTCTCTCCGATTTCATCCTCACATTTCCCTTCATCTCACCCCGTGTCTTCTCTCCGATTTTATCCTCGCATTTCCCTTCATCTCATCCCCGTGTCTTCTCTCCGATTTTATCCTCGCATTTCCCTTCATCTCACCCCGTGTCTTCTCTCTGATTTTATCCTCGCATTTCCCTTCATCTCACCCCGTGTCTTCCCTCCGATTTCATCCTCGCATTTCCCTTCATCTCACCCCGTGTCTTCTCTCCGATTTTATCCTCGCATTTCCCTTCATCTCACCCCGTGTCTTCTCTCCGATTTTATCCTCGCATTTCCCTTCATCTCACCCCGTGTCTTCTCTCTGATTTTATCCTCGCATTTCCCTTCATCTCATCCCCGTGTCTTCCCTCCGATTTCATCCTCGCATTTCCCTTCATCTCACCCCGTGTCTTCTCTCCGATTTTATCCTCGCATTTCCCTTCATCTCACCCCGTGTCTTCTCTCTGATTTTATCCTCGCATTTCCCTTCATCTCACCCCGTGTCTTCCCTCCGATTTTATCCTCACATTTCCCTTCATCTCACCCCGTGTCTTCTCTCTGATTTTATCCTCGCATTTCCCTTCATCTCACCCCGTGTCTTCTCTCCGATTTTATCCTCGCATTTCCCTTCATCTCATCCCCGTGTCTTCTCTCCGATTTTATCCTCGCATTTCCCTTCATCTCACCCCGTGTCTTCTCTCCGATTTCATCCTCGCATTTCCCTTCATGTCACCCCGTGTCTTCTCTCCGATTTTATCCTCGCATTTCCCTTCATCTCATCCCCGTGTCTTCTCTCCGATTTTATCCTCGCATTTCCCTTCATCTCATCCCCGTGTCTTCTCTCCGATTTCATCCTCACATTTCCCTTCATCTCATCCCCGTGTCTTCTCTCCGATTTTATCCTCGCATTTCCCTTCATCTCACCCCGTGTCTTCCCTCCGATTTCATCCTCGCATTTCCCTTCATCTCATCCCCGTGTCTTTCCTCCGATTTTATCCTCGCATTTCCCTTCATCTCATCCCCGTGTCTTCTCTCCGATTTCATCCTCACATTTCCCTTCATCTCATCCCCGTGTCTTCTCTCCGATTTTATCCTCGCATTTCCCTTCATCTCATCCCCGTGTCTTCCCTCCGATTTCATCCTCGCATTTCCCTTCATCTCATCCCCGTGTCTTCTCTCCGATTTCATCCTCGCATTTCCCTTCATGTCACCCCGTGTCTTCTCTCCGATTCTATCCTCGCATTTCCCTTCATCTCACCCCGTGTCTTCTCTCCGATTTCATCCTCACATTTCCCTTCATCTCATCCCCGTGTCTTCTCTCCGATTTTATCCTCGCATTTCCCTTCATCTCACCCCGTGTCTTCTCTCCGATTTCATCCTCGCATTTCCCTTCATGTCACCCCGTGTCTTCTCTCCGATTTTATCCTCGCATTTCCCTTCATCTCATCCCCGTGTCTTCTCTCCGATTTTATCCTCGCATTTCCCTTCATCTCATCCCCGTGTCTTCTCTCCGATTTTATCCTCGCATTTCCCTTCATCTCACCCCGTGTCTTCCCTCCGATTTCATCCTCGCATTTCCCTTCATCTCATCCCCGTGTCTTCTCTCCGATTTTATCCTCGCATTTCCCTTCATCTCATCCCCGTGTCTTCTCTCCGATTTTATCCTCGCATTTCCCTTCATCTCACCCCGTGTCTTCTCTCCGATTTTATCCTCGCATTTCCCTTCATCTCACCCCGTGTCTTCTCTCCGATTTCATCCTCACATTTCCCTTCATCTCATCCCCGTGTCTTCTCTCCGATTTCATCCTCACATTTCCCTTCATCTCACCCCGTGTCTTCTCTCCGATTTTATCCTCGCATTTCCCTTCATCTCACCCCGTGTCTTCTCTCCGATTTTATCCTCGCATTTCCCTTCATCTCACCCCGTGTCTTCCCTCCGATTTCATCCTCGCATTTCCCTTCATCTCATCCCCGTGTCTTCTCTCCGATTTTATCCTCGCATTTCCCTTCATCTCATCCCCGTGTCTTCTCTCCGATTTTATCCTCGCATTTCCCTTCATCTCACCCCGTGTCTTCTCTCCGATTTTATCCTCGCATTTCCCTTCATCTCACCCCGTGTCTTCTCTCCGATTT